>NC_060277.1:95445298-95565555 GCF_021613505.1 Equus quagga | reverse complement strand
CCACATCTTCTTTATCCAATCATTGGTCGATGGGCACTTGGGTTGCTTCCATGTCTTGGCTATTGTGAATAGTGCTGCAATGAACATAGGGGTGCATATGTTACTTTGGACTGTTGATTTCAAATTGTTTGGGTAGATAACCAGTAGTGGGATAGCCGCTGACCCCCCTAATATTTAAACTTGCAACCCACAGTCCCCCCCAGTCCCTCCTCCGTGCTTTCTTTTATTATTTATTTATTTATTTTTTAAAGATTTTATTTTTAATTTTTCCCTTTTCTCCCAAAGCCCCCCGGTACATAGTTGTGTATTTTCAGTTGTGGGTCCTTCCAGTTGTGGCATGTGGGACGCCACCTCAGCATGGCCTGATGAGCAGTGCCACGTCTGTGCCCATGATTCGAACCAGAGAAACCCTGGGCTGCTGAAGCGGAGTGTGCGAACTTAACCTCTTGGCCACGGGGCCGGCCCCAATTTTTAATTTTTTTGAGTAAGATCAGCCCTGAGCTAACATCAGTGCCCACCTTTCTCTACTTTATATCTGGGACACCTGTCACAGCATGGCTTGATGAGCGGTGCATATGTTTGCACCCAGGATCTGGACCTTCGAACCCTGGGGCCACCTAAGCGGACAAACTTAACCGCTACCCCATGAGGCTGGCCCCCCTGCTTTCTTTTAATCCATAGCATTTGTTACCTCTAATACTATGTGATTTACTTCTTTATTATTTGCAGCTCCCATTCATATGGGCCCTATGAGGCCAAAGATCTTTGTTTTGTTCACTGATGTGTCCCCAACACCTGCCACAATGCCTGACACCAGGTGCTTAATAAATGTTTGTTGAATGAATAATGATTGGAGGATAATTTAGGGGGCTGAGAAAAGTTGAGATGAAAGAAGAAATGAAGCCAACAAATATTAAGGCTGCTAAACATTATAACCATAAAAAAAGGCAGCATGTGAAATGCATAGAGAGCAGCTGTGGATCTTAGATGTCCCACCTTTTTATCCAAGGCCCCTGGCCTGAGCCACCCTTAACCACTTGGCAGAAGTGCCCCAGAGTCTGTATGGGAGGACAGGAGAGGAAGAGGGGACAGGGCCAGGTGGGCGAGGGTTGGAGGGTCTGACTCCCACAGAGAGCCTCTTCTTGCTTCCCTGCCCATGAGAGGGCTGGAGTTGGAGCCCCTGCTTCAGAAACAACATAGCTCCTGAGGACTGCCCCTTTGACAGACAGATGAATCCCCGCAGGGCTGGTGGAGGTGTGAGAATTTGGGGGCGGGGAAGTGAATTGGCACAACTCAGGAATGAGAAACACTGCAGACTGGGCATGTGGGTTGAGGTGCAAAATCCTGAGCGATTAATGATTTCTGCCCTCCCACTCAGATCCCACTCAGACACCACTCAGATGGGTACTTTCCATTTTTCTCAATCAAAGCTCCCTGTTTGTTTCTTTCAGAGGACTCACCATACTCAGTAATTACCTCACTTGTCTCCTTGTTTATCTGCCTCCCCTTCTGGACTCTAAACTCCAGACAGCGGGGAGCTGGTTTCTCTTGTTCCCTGCCCTAGCTGAGAGTCTAGCACAGTGCCTGGGATATAGAGCAGGCACTTAACATATATTTGTCAAATGAAGGAATGCACCCGGATAGAAGGAAACATTCTTATCATAATGCTTCTCCACTGGAGAGCTGGTGGAGGGGGCACCTTGGTCCTCCTTCCTGGGCTGTGTCTCTTGTTCCGTGATGTGTCATGGACATCTGGCCCTAAAGGCACATTGTCAGCACTGGGACCTTCCGTCCTAGGTGCAGGCCTTGGTCAATAGCCTGTCCTGGGCTCAGGCGTGGAGTGGTGGCTGTGGGGAAGGGGCTCCGGGAGCTCCCTAGCTCAGACAGCAGCATGAGAGAGAGAGGGACTGGAGATGGATTGCATCACAGTGGTCTAGAAGAGAGCATGAGGCCTCACCAGCAGAAGGGCTGAAGAGGAGAGGGCACATTTGAGAAACATTTAGGAGGTAAATTAAGCAAGACTTGGTGATTAATTGGGTATTGAAGAGAAGGAAACTGGGACACCGAGAATGATCCCAAGGCTTTAAAAGAATCAGTGCCGCGGCCATCTCTTTTTGGCCTGTAGGTTCCTCCAGTCCAAAGGCACAGAAACAGCCAGTGGACTCCGCCGCCGCCCAGAGTTCATTCGCGACGCTCGTAGGTGTCCGGTCCCGTGCTGCGCTCGGAGGGACACGCTCCACGAGCCGAAGGGGCGGAGTCGGGTCTTGGAGACAGACACACTCGGATCACTGCCAGCCAGCGGATAAAGGATGCTCTGGGGCGTGGGAGACAGGGTCCGAGGAGTCTTTTTTGGGAGGTGTCTAAGCGGTGTCGGCCGGAAGAACAGGTGTTCGCCTGGATGGAAGGAAGGGGGCAAAGTGAATGAGGGCTGGAGGTGAAGCACGAGAAGAGGCAATAAGACAAATGAAGAAACAAGAAAGAGAGCTGTCGAGTGGCTCGACCACACGGGGCGGGGGGAGCGCGAGGATCAGTCTGTGACGCGCCAGACTGAGCGGCGCGCGGAAACCGTACAGGAGTTTGGATTGATCCCCCAGACCACGGGGAAAGACACGATACTGCCCTGACTCCCAGGTCACCCCGGATCATGCCCAGGGAGGGCAGCCAAAAACCTCCAGGCGGGATCGGAGGGACTGCGTGCCCCCAGTTAGGGACCTCGGAATCGCGGTACCCGAATCCGCGAGAAGCGGCGGCTTTGGGCAGAACCATTCTCCGGAGGTGGAGAGGGGGCGGAAAACGCTACACTCGGAACCCAGCCCACGGAACCAGCTGGAACCTGCACTCGCCTCTTCTCCTTGCTCTTCTCTTGATTTTACGCTCTGCCCCGCCACTATTAGGTCGCCTCCCGCGCGCCCCCCTGTTCCGGGCACCACTAGTTGCTCCTCGGCCTCCCCTCCCGCGCGTGGTAAGGCCCGGCGGGCGCGCGCTCCGGACACAGGTTATAAAGGCTGGGCTGCGGCAGCCGACTGCGGACCAAGATGCGCCCGAAAGAGTGCGGGCAGAGCTACGCCGGGGACCGGCCCGGACCCGGACCCGGGGATCCAGCAGCGGTCACCCCCGCACTGCCGCCCGCAGCCGGTCCCGCTCCAGAGCCCTCCGCCGAGCCTGGACCCGCTCCTGCGCAGGCACCGGCGGCTGAGCAAGGAGAGGGATCTGGATCCCCATCCGTCTCGGGACCCTCAGACGGAGTTCGCCCGGCCTCCGAGGCTGGATCAGAGGCAGGAGCCCAGCGCGGATCCGCATTCTCGGCAGTCCAGGGGAATGCCCAGTCCGTGCCCGGCAACTCAGATGTACCGTGGACCCGCTTCATATTTCAAGGACCCTTTGGTCCCCGGGCCACTGGCCTGGGGACTGGAAAGGCTGCGGACATCTGGAAGACGCCAGCTGCCTACATCGGCCGGCGGCCAGGGGTGTCGGGCCCCGAGCGCGCCGCCTTTATTCGGGAGCTGGAGGAAGGTAAACCGGGTCCTCGTGACCCCGGAGCGGGAAGGACTAGGACAGCTCCAGGGAAGAGAGGGCCCCGTCTGGTCCAGGCGCCCTGCCCCCTCTTGACACTCAGTCCCACCCTCCCACCCACCCTCGCCATGTCACTGTCTGCGGTGCCAGTCCGGTCGCCTCTTCCCCGTCTCCTCCTCCCCTTCTCTCGCTCCCCGATTTCTGTGGGTGGGCCAGGTCCCGGGGCCTGTGCGCTTCCCCTCCCGGCTCTGCGCGCCTGTTGCTGCGGCAGATCTGAGCACTCTCCGGGCCCCCTCCTCAGTCTACCGCAGTGCCAGGAGGGGGGCGGGGGGCTGCGGGAGGGCGCTGCCCAGCGCGCTCTGAGCCTGCGCTGGGCCGCCGCGCCAGCGGTGGGGAGGTGGGTGGGCGGAGGGAGGGTTGCCAACCTCTAGGGGGCGGGGGTTAAGGTGGGCTTTCCCCCGAGCCTGGGAGTGGGCGGGGCCTCAGGCAGAATCAGCCGGTCCTCTTCCCTCCCATCCTCTCCTGGGTTTCGGGACATCTCTGGATTGAGTGTAGAGGCTCAGGTGCCCCCCTCTTCCAGTGCTGGAGAAGTCTCTTAACTCTTCTCCTCTGCGCGTGCAACAGGTGCAGGGTGGGTGACTGCGTCTGTTTTTATGACCCATGAGGCTTCCAGTGAGCTGGCCAGGCTGCCCTCCGGCTAACTGGTGATGAGTCAGTCTGCAGCTGTACTTCCGCCCGCAGCCTCCATTCCCCTAGGTTCCAGGGACCCAGGCGTCCTGAGAGCTCGGCTCCACCTGAGCCGGGAAGATTGTGATCTCCTTAGTTTACCCAGGCCCCTCTAGAAATAAAATGAGTCCAGTTGACCCTGGGAGCAGGGAAAGGAGTGCTGAGTACTCGGTAGTATGGAGAGGATGTTGGGGGCAGGAAGGGAGCTCAGTCTTCTCCTCCCTTGTTGCTGACTCCTGCTGTTAGGGGAAAACAGGGGATAGGGCCGGAATCAATGGGGTGCCCGGGACCGTATGCCCCCTCTTTCCTGAACTGGCGGCCCTGCTTTCTCTTGCAGTGCTGTGTCCTGACCGACCCCCACCAGTCAAGAAGATCACTCCAGAAGATGTCAAAGTGATGTTAAATCTGCTGGAGGAGGTGTGTGCTGACTTCCCTCCCTGGGCCAGCCTGAGCCTGAGCCAGGCCCCTGTTTTAATTCTGTCCTGTAGGAGTAGGAGCCTTGTCTGTTTCCTGCCTGGCTGCCTCTTTGGGGGCCAAGCTGGGGGCCCCTCTTATGGAAGGCAGGTAGATGTGGGGTATCCAAGCTGGAAGAGCTCTTAGAGCCATCTGGTCTGATGTGTTCTTTTTCTGGAAGGGGAAACTGAGTCAGGCCCCACAGTGGGTTATGGCAGACTCTTGTCTAGTACCCTGGAGAGCTGGGAGATGGTGAGGGTTTCCCCCTGAGCCCTGTGTACTTCCTAGCTTCTCCCACCTAGCTGGGAGATCTCAGAAACCAGGGAAGTATTTCCCATGGTTGGGGGGTCCCTCTGTAGAGAGAGCGGGACCTGAATACGGCGGCTCGCATCGGCCAGTCCCTTGTGAAGCAGAACAATGTCCTGATGGAGGAGAACAGCAAGCTGGAAGCCATGCTGGGCTCAGCCAGGGAGGAGGTAACTGGGCAGGGAGGAGGGGGTGGGGGGTACGCCATCTCAGACCTACCTACATCCCCCTCCTGCCAGGACCTGTGCCTGCCCCTGCCTGTGTCCTGACCCAGGGCTCCTCTCCCCTCTGCCAGATTTTACACCTCAGACACCAGGTGAGCCTGCGGGATGACCTCCTCCAGCTCTACTCAGACTCTGATGATGAGGAGGAAGAGGAGGAGGATGAGGAAGAGGAAGAAGAGGAAGAGGAGGAGGAAGAAGAGGAGGAGGAGGAGGAGGAGGAAGAGCAGCAGCATGATCTTCCCTATGAAGCCCCCGAGCCGTGAGTGCTCTGCCTGTGCACCCGATGCTCCCTTCTCTGAGCCTCAGTTTCATTTTTTGCAAACAGGGACACAGACAGTGTCGCTACCAGCAGGATTGCTGGGGCTAGTTGAGACCACCACACTCAGCCTGGGTGGGAGAGCCCAGGGTGTGCTGGGCCCTGGGTCCCAACTCCCTGACCCCTGACTCCCATTGCTCCCTCCCCTAGGACACCTCTGACGGAGTCAGAGTCGCTGCACCACTGCCCGCAGCTGGAAGCCCTGCAGGAGCAGCTGAGGCTGCTGGAGGAGGAGAACGACCAGCTGAGAGAGGAGGTGAGGATGGGGGAAGAGGGTGCGCCCGCAGGCAGGGGGTGTTGACTCCCCTGCCCCTTCCTCTCTCCCTTCCTCCAGGCCTCTCAGCTCGACGCCCTTGAGGAGGAGGAGCAGATGCTTATTCTGGATTGTGTGGAGCAGTTTTGTACGTGAAATTGCAACTTGGGGTCGGGGGCTGTCCCAAGGAGCAGAGGGAAGAACTCAGGTCTTGGGGTCTGGAGGCCTGAGTTCAAGTCTAATCCCAGCTCCGGCACTTCCTAGCTGTGTGAGCTTGGACAAGTTCCTTGACCTCTCTGAACCTTCATCTTTAGAAGGAGGATTGATAATCTCGGTCCTACTGACCTCTCCAGGGGCACAGCTGAAGATGTACTTTGTGCAAACTGTAAAGAGCTATACAGAAACTTTGAATCTCCTCTCAGCCAGTCTCCTTTTGTTATTTGGGGCAGGAAGAGAAAGGGGGCTGCAAGCGAGGAAGGGAGGGAGCCGTGAGCTGCCAGAGACCAGGTACCCCGAGCACTGGGGTTGGGGCAGGTCAGAGTTGTATTTTAGGTGGTGGCTGTGCCTGGCACTGTGCATTTATGAA
Organism: Equus quagga; assembly: GCF_021613505.1. Lineage (NCBI taxonomy): Eukaryota > Metazoa > Chordata > Mammalia > Perissodactyla > Equidae > Equus > Equus quagga. The sequence goes on along the minus strand of NC_060277.1, from coordinate 95,559,178 downwards.
GGTGAGCAAGGCACAGTGTCCCTGAGGAGCTCAAGTCTAGCTGGGGTGATGCCCACTCAAGGTGGCAGCTGAACTCATGCTGTTCCACTCACCCCAGTCCTGACATTCCTTCCCTGGGGGTTCCCCAGCTTCCTGAGTGGCCCCATGGGTCCCCAGGCGCCTGGAGGAGGAGCCAGTCCTGGAGTTCTGTTCCTTCTACCTCCTAGGACAGCCTCAGTGTCCTTCCTCCTCCCTTCCCCGGCTGCCTCTGGCCCAGGCCCCCTCTTAACTGGGCTTCCTGCCTTCCCTCCTGCCCTTCCAGTCTCTTCTGCACGCAGCCCAAATGATTTTTCTAAAACCAGATCTGACTATGTCACTCCTCTGCCTAAAACCCCCACATGGCTTCCCATTGGCCCAAGGATGAGCACCCACCTGCCCAGTGCCCAAGCCACGCCCCCTCCCAGGGTCCCCTGATGCCTCTGGGCCTCTCCACACCCTGCCTGGGCCACGTCCGTCCTTCTGCCTGGTGGAGCCCTACTTGCCCTGTGGAGGTCTTAGCTTCGCAGACCTTGCAAGGCTGGGTTGTGTGTTGCAGACTTGACCTCCGATGCGCCCTTTACAGGCGCCCCATCATAGCCCATAGTGTGCACCACTGTGATTTCCTTTTCCATCAGTCTCCGCTAGACTTGAGTTCAGTGTGGGCTGGGACCAGGTCATGTTGACTGCTCACCCAGTGCCCTGCTCAGTGTCAGTCAATGAACATTTATTGAAAAGAAGACCTGAGGGAGGAATGCCAAGCCCTGTGGAATCAAGGGGACTCTGCAGGAGCTGAGGGGTGGGGACAGACAGAAGCATCTGGGAGGGGCACACTGTTCCCCAAAGGCTGGGGGAGCCAGGGCTGACCTTCTCACCCCCACTCGTCCCCAGCTGAGGCCAGCCAGCAGATGGCTGAGCTGTCGGAGGTGCTGGCGCTCAGGATGGAGAACCATGACCAGCAGCAGAGGGAGGTCAGCCAGCTGCGGACGCAGGTCATGAAGCTGCAGCAGCGCTGCCAGCTGGTACGTCAGGTTGTGTGCGGGGCTCCCTCCTCCTGTCACGGCCTGTGGGACTCAAGCCCCCTTCTCCTGCCCCACCTCATGGAGCTCCCGGCTCAGCCAGGCCCAAGGCCCTTCCCTGTATCAGTCAGAGCTGGAGGAGACCTCAGAGAGCCCCTCATTCTGTCCCCTTCACTGCCCCAAGTTAGGGACCGAGGCCCAGAGAGGGTCACAGGGTCTTCCAGGAACTAGACTGCGTGACTGCCCCTCCTTGTTTGGCCTTAGTTCCTGTGACTTCTTAAAGGCCTGCCAAAGACTCTCTGATGTGCCCGGGAGGACTGGCGGGAAGTGGGGGTGTACGGGGTGGGGAGGCCTCGGGCGGGGCTTCAGTGGTTGTGGGTCCTTCCAGTACGGGGCTGAGACTGAGAAGTTGCAGCAGCAACTGGCTTCGGAGAAAGAAATCCAGATGCAGCTCCAGGATGAGGTGAGGCTCCCCAGGGATTCCTGCCCCAGGCTGGGGGTCTCGAGGCCCCTGGGGCCACCTGAATCGCCAGAGAGGACAAGCTTCTTGCAGCAGGGCCTGGGTCTGTCCCTTAACGTGCCCTCAGTGACGGGCACGGGGCCTGGCAGGTGGCAGTTCCGTTGGGGTCTGTGTGGAGTGGTGCCCGGGGTCCCCTGCATGTTGTTAGGTGCATCCAGAATCTGGCTTCCCAGCCCCCTGGGGAGAGAGTGGGCAGGGCATACTGGGCTGGGTGCACCTGGGTCCCAACGGAGCCTGCGGGCGGGTTCCCAGCTGCAGGACCTGCGGGAGAAGTACACGGAGTGTGGGGGCATGCTGATTGAGGCCCGGGAGGAGGTGAAGACCCTCCGCCAGCAAGCCCCGGTGTCCACTGGCTCTGTCACCCACTATACATACACTGTGCCTCTGGTGAGGACCCCCAGCTGCCGCCTCTGCCTCGTGTGCCCTGTGTCTCAGCCCTGCTGGCCGATTTCGAGCTTCAGTCCCTTTCTGTGCCTGGCAGTGTGGGCGGGGGTGCTGTGGGGGTCCCCTGCTAATGTCACCCCATGTCCAATGCAGGAGGCACTTCCTAGTTTCCAGGAGACCCTGGCTGAGGAGCTCAGAACGTCTATAAGGAGAATTATCTCAGACCCTGTGTTTTTTATGGAAAGGTATGCAACGGGACCCCAGACCCTTGCCTGACCCCCTCACTCTTGCCTTTCCTGTCGTGGGAGGGGGTTTGCCTTCCTGCTTCTGACCCTCCTTCCCCCTAAGGCCCTCTTCCTGCCTCCCTACACCTGCCTCCTCCAGCACCCAGCCCCTTCCACTCACCACCCTTTCTTCTATCCGCACAGTCTGGGTCCGTCATTTCTCCCTGGGATTTTTTTACATGAGGGGGCCCCGGGGACTTTGCACTTTCAGCCTCCATTGCCTTGGGACTCTAAAGGCCCTTTTCTCTGTTGAAGGAATTATGAAACGACTACAGAGGAGTTGTCCAACCTGGGGTAAGCTGGCCCAGGGGCTCTCCCTCACCTTTCGGCAGCCAGATAACCACCTGCAGCAGCTTCTGTGACCCTATGACTCTGGAGACGGCCCCGCTCTCTGGGCTGGCTGGGCTGAACGTTGTTCTGGGAAGGAGCTGCTCCCTTTTCATTCCAGTCTTGCCCCATAGGTGGCCGTCTGATTTAAGGCTGCTCCACATGGGGACCAAAGCGTTCCCTTCACCTGACCAGGGCCTGAGAGGCGAATGGGCACTGGCCTAGGAGCTGGGAACATCTGGGTCTGAGTCCCAGCTTGGCCCCTTTACTGGCTGTGTGTCCTTGGGCAAGTCACTTGACCTGTCTGAGCCTTACTGAAATGGATTTGTTCCTATGGCAGCTAGCTGTGGGATGGGTTGTGAAGGTTAAACAGTGAAGGAGGGGACAGAGAGGATGTTATCCTTGCTGGTCTCTTCCGTTCAGCAGGGTAGGTGTACTTTGGGAAGGCGGGGCCTCTGCAGAGTTGGTGACCATTCTCCCCGCCAGGGGTGTGGGATGGGTGTGGGAAGCCTCACAGCTGGTACCCAGCTCCCCTCTCCCCTGGCTGGGACAGAACTGGCGAGTGACCACCAGGGTCTCTGTGTAGACCGGGGCAGATTGCAGGAGAGCTCCTCAGTCCCAGGGGCTGGAGATGTCCCAGGGGGAGCGGAAGAGGGGGCTGGGGGCCCTGGCTGGGGTGGGCTTTCCGGGGTATGCAAAGACTTTCCCGTCTCCTCGCCCAGGTACGAGCTGCGCTACGGTGAGGTGCGGGAGCAAGAACAGGAGTTCGAGGCTGAGGAGGGTCTGATGCCGTCAGAGGATTTTGTGCCGGCGGAAAATTTCGTGCCTGCGGAAGACTTGGTGCCTGAGGAAGAGCTGGGGGCCACAGAGGAGGTGGTACCAGCCGAGGAGGAGGTGACGGAAGAGGCAGAGCTTGTGTCAGAGGAGGCGGAGGCCTGGGAGGAGGTGGAGCCGGAGCTGGATGAGACAAGGCGGACCAATGTGGTGACCTCAGCCCTGGAGGCCAGCGGGTTGGGCCCTGCGCACCTGGACATGAAGTATGTCCTCCAGCAACTGGCCAGCTGGCAGGACGCCCATTACAGGCGGCAGCTGAGGCAGAAGATGCTCCAGAAAGGTGAGTGCTCCCGTGGGGGCCTCCCTCCGGCCAGCCGGACAAGCTGCAGATCGTCAAGCCGATGAGAGGTGAGGGTAGGTGAGCCCCCCAAGTGCTCACTTACCCTAGGCTGGCCCCACCCAGCGTGCTGATTTGCATGGACTTTGCATATCATTTGCATAGGCACCTCAGGTCCCCCTCAGCAGGAACTATGACCCCAGTGCTAATTTACATGGAATTTGCATAGGATTCCAGATCTCCACCTCCTTTTCTCCCTGGGGCTGGGCTGGGGGTCTGGGCTGCAGCCCCCCACTGCACTTCAGCTTCCTGTCTCTGCCCACTCCCTTCCCTTATCCCCCACCCCTGCCTCCCCCCGTCCCCAAGGCTCCCCAACCCTGCAGCAGTGGCAGCAGCGGGCCAAAACAAACATGGGGGGCGGGATCGTGGACCAGCAGCCCAGGGTGCCCACCCAGGACTTTCGGAGGCTGGAGGAGGACAGGGTCAACCACCCTCCCAGGGCCTGGGAGGAAGAGGGGCCTTCTGGGGCCACCCAGGCCATTGGGACGAAGGCCTCCGCCAGCAAGGGCCACGGTCGGACCAGTCCCCTGGGTGAGTCTGAAGGTGGGCTCCTACAGGGTGGGGGTGGTGGGTCAGGGTCTCCTCTCCCCAGCTTGAAACCCTGAAGGCCGGGGAGCTGCACCTGCTGAGTGCCATGTGAGCCCTGCTTTTAAGGAGCTTGCAGGAGTATCAAAGAGGATTTAGTGACGTGCAGTATCTCCTTTAATCCTCACCCCCCCATAGGTAGGTGTGATCATCCCCATTTATTTGGTGAGGTTCAGAGAGTGAAAGCAACTCATTCAAGGTCACACAGCTAGAGTGGACCTGAGCCTCTTCTCCTCACTACTATGCCATTAGACTTTCCTGGTCCATCCCCACCTCTGACCCTGTCCTGGGGCCTGCCTGGCCTGCTGGGTCAGCCATGCAGTTGATAACCTGTTGCCAGCCTCATCATTGTGTGTGGCCGCCCCCACTCTGATGGCGCTTTGGTCACCAATGGGTGGCTTCCCTCTTCAGGGCTGCCATGCAAGGTTGTGCAGTTTGTAACCTGAATGGTGACCTCTATGGCCAGGCAGTGGGCGGCCTGCATAACCACCAATGGTGGCTGTCTCTTTCTGAAATAGCTGACCAGGCCCAGCCCCTGCCCGCTGCCCAGGCCACGCCTGTGGTCCTCAGGCCCCCAGTTCATGTCCGTGCCCCCTTCTCTTCCAGGCTTTGCTGTTTCCCAGCAGCCTGCAGAGGCCCCACAGACAGCCTGAGGCCCCTCCTTCCGCTGCCTGGCCAAGTCCCACCTGCCCCAGGCCCTCCTTCCCATCCTCCGAAACAGGACTCCCTGTCTGTCACCAGCCCTCCCTCTGTCCTGATGACTCTGGGCCGGAGCTTTAGGGCCCAAGCCTTGACCCTCTTCTGGGAGAGGTTGAAGGAGCCCCGGCCCTCATTCTGCAGCTGGTGCAGAAGCTGTGGCTGCTGGGCCTGGATCACATGGTGGCCCAGGGGGCGGGAAAAACCCCGGGGGAGGCCCTCCAGCTACCAGACCCAGCTCTGAGAGGGTGGCGGGGCTCTGGCGCTGGGTATAGGACGTTGTTCTGAGCACTCTCCTAACAACATGCCCCCCGGCACCCTCCAAGTTCAAGGTGGCTCCCAAGTTCTTGTTGACTTCTGGGACCTGGCCCCCTCCCCCAATTCTTGGCCCTTTTTCTCAGTCTCTGATTACTGTTTGCAACTGGAAGTGTCTCGCGTGGGTGAGGACTCCCTCTGCCTAGTGGCCTGTGAGTGTCCAGGCTCCCGCCTAAGGCCCAGCCCCTCCTTCCCACTGTCCCCCCTTCAGTGCCCCTTGTTTCGTACTTGTAGATGTCCCACCCTTTCCCACCCTTTCGTCATAAACAGCTGGAGTCTGGGGCTCAGGACCCCTATCGGTACCACCCTGCTTCTCGCCGCGCTTCTCGCTGTCCTGTTGCTTGTCAGCCTGTGTACCTGCCAGTGCAGGAAATAAAGGACCTGTGCGCTACCTGGCCCAGCCTCCAGCCGTCTGTCTCAGGGAGCATGAATGTGTGTGTGTGTGTTGGTGCGTGTGTGTGTGCGTGTTTTGGTGGAGCAAAGTTGTAGAGAGAGTTTGAGCTCCAATATTGAATGATGTGCCAAAGGCTTTGATTAAACACATAATCATATCAATAAGCCGGGTGGTGAGTGATCTGATAAACGGTTGTCGAATGGGGAAACTGAGGCCCAGGCAGGTTAAGTGACCCTCCCAAGGAGGAGCTGGATTTGAACCCAAGCCCTTGGGCCTGCAGAGCCCATGCTCGGACAGGCTTCCTTCGCTGATCCTCATGCTCCAGTCGTTGTGACCCAGTACCCGGCTGTGAAGGGTAAGGCAGGAGTGCGTTACCCACTGTTGTGGGCAGAGGTCCCCCAGAAGCAGGCCTGGAACAATGTTTGAAGACACGTAGTTTATTTGGGAGAGGATCCCAGGAAGCACTCCTGAGGGGTTGGGACTTGAGAACAGAAGGAAGCTAATGGAAGGGAGTTTTAGACACCTGAGGCTCAGTCCCACTGGGGGACTCTGGGAGGAAGTGTAGACCCTTGCAACTCACAGTGTGGTCTGTGGACCGGCATCATTGACTTGCCTGGAGAGTTTATCAGAAACGCAGAGTTTATCAGAATCTCAGGTCCCTTCCCAGGCCTATAGAGCTGGAATCTGCCTGTTAACAAGGTCCCCAGGCAATACACATGCATGGAGACACCAATATGGAACCCATCTGGGTTATCCCACCCAGGGGTGAGGAAGCTGGAGCATGCGTCCTCCAACTGCCATCCGTCCTTGGCTGAGGGCTGCTCCTGGGGCCATTAACTCATTGGCGCTCTGGCCTCCCCATGCATGGGCTGAGGAAAAGTCCCTGGCAGAGAATAACCGTACTTGTAGTAGAACATGGTCAGCACATAATAGAATGGTGAGTGCCGAGGATGCGGGCAGGGCATTGACCGTGTCTGCTACGGTCCACCTCTTGCACCCCTCAGATGCACTCCAGCTCCATGTGGACTTCAGTCTGGCCTGGCATTGCTTCTTTTTTTTTTTTTTTAAGATTTTATTTTTCCTTTTTTTCCCCACAGCCCCCCGGTGCATAGTTGTATATTTTTAGTTGTGGGTCTTTCTAGCTGTGGCATGTGGGATGCCGCCTCAGCATGGCCTGACGAGTGGTGCCATGTCCGCGCCCAGGATCCAAACCAGCGAAACCCTGGGCCACCAAAGTGGAGCGCGTGAACTTAACCACTCAGCCACAGGGCTGGCCCCATGGCATTGCTTCTTTAACATGGTGGCTTGTCACAATATCTTAAAATCAATCAGTCAATCAATAAACTTATGCCCGGAGGGTGAGTGGTCCCCACTGCTGCAGTTGGTCTTGAAGCCCTAAATGATATTTCTCATTTCCTTCCTCTAGCCCCATCCCATGTGCCCTCATCTTTGGCCAGCACTTAGCTGGTCCAGGTTGTTTTCTTGGTGAAATCACCTAGGCCTTCATTGCTGAGAGGTCCTTGATCACCATGTCCTTGTCAGGTCATTGTTGCTGCATCTGCCTGTTCGCTTTCATCAGATAGGAAGCGCCAAGAGGCACCCCAGTGAACCCCCCAAGTTCCAGACCCCATGTACTCCTTCCTGCCCCCACTAGGAGGCAGTGATCCTGGCTCCTCATGCTAATCAATGTAATAACCTCTGATAGTAATTGACCTTTCTTTGCCTGCTGGTCTAATGTCAGGAAGAGCCAAAATGGCCAGGCAGCAGCTGTAAATTTAGGTTTAGGGGAATCTTTACCGTATTCCCTGCTGAAAGCATCCTCCCCCAGCAACCAGGATTTCTAGTCCAGAGGTGTCTAGAACTGTGGGAACAGGAAGCACAAACTCCTGAGGTGGACCCCTGGCAGTGATGGTGATAGGGCCCACTCCCACTCTACCCCTGGGTTCCTGGACCCACGTGTCCTGTCTGTCGGGGACGCAGCACCATATAATAACCACTGGTTCAAAATATGTACTGCATTCCAAACCCCAGGGTGCATGCCCAAGTTGATGCCTTGGCTTCACATTTAATTCCAACATCCTATCAGGCCTGCCGTTTCTGGGTGACACAGTATTTGGTAGGACAAGTAGATCCCATGGTCGTGTGCTCATTGCTGTACCTCCTTCACTGTAAAGTAGGTCCCTTATCTGAGGTCATGTTTTATGGGATCCATGATGACAACTCACACACTGTAAGTCCTTTGACGCTCTGTCGTCCTGTAGTGCTGGCGGAGGCGCTGCGGGCAGGAAGGCAAACTTAGAACATGTATCAATCCCCAAGAAGATGGGTCACTTTCTAGGGCGGAAGGTGTCTGATGCAATCAGTTTACCTGTAAGTAGCTTGTTGGACTTGTTGATATGGGAGCATGGTCCCATATTAAGGGCTCACAGTTGGTCTCTGCTGCTGAGATTGGCTGTTGGGTCCATGCATAACCTCTGTCTCTTCGACCATCGTCACTGTATTCATGGATCCACAGGGCAAGTGTGGAGTGGCTGAAGACTGTCTGTTCACCTCCATTGGATAAACAATCCTGTCCGCCTGGTTATTCAGGTGGGCGCTCTTGGGTGGGCATTGATATGAGACGCAAAGATCCACACACTTTGTGCCCTCTCCGTAGATCCATCTACTTGCTCTTCCCTAGAAGTCTTCGTCTCTGATTTTCTAATCTTCCTCCTACAAGTCCCCTGACCAATCAGGTGAGCCATTTGCACTGCCCCGAAGGCTGCGTATATCCCTCCTCCTGACCACTTCTCCCTCCATGCCAAGTTCACAACCAGGTCTACTGCTTGAAGCTCTGCTCACTGGGAGGATTGCCTCTCACCACCGTCTTTCAGGGCCAGCCCTGAGTGGGCCGTAGTTCGGCAGCACTCATTTTGAGTTCTTACCAACATGTCAAGCCTACCCACTTGTGAACCAGACCTGGTTTTTCCTCCTCCATGAGCTGTCCATAGGGAACCTCCAATGAGGCCACAGGGACGAGCTGAGCAAGGGGCGCTGGTTTGAGTAACCTGTTCGTGTTCTCTGGCCCTCCTCAGGCTCAATCTCAAATGTGCCATTTCCATCCTAAACTGAATTGCTGCTGGGCCCACCCAACCTTATGACATGGTGGGTCTGAAAATACGCAGCTCCTGATGGACAACTCGGGTCACGTAGTAACTTGCTGTCCAATGGTCAAGTGCTCACTCCCTGCTGGGGCCCAGTAGCATGCCAGGAGTGGCTTTTAAAACGGCAAATAATTCTCTTCTGCAGATGGCGTGACCTTGCTTGAGAACAGGACTCAGCAAACTGTGACCTGTGGGCCAAATATGGCCCATTGCCAGTTTTTCTATGACCTACAAGTTAAGAATGGTTTTTATATTTTACATGATTACACTTTAAATGGTTATTTGAATACCTACACAATATCCTTGATTTTTCCTCTTGGCCTGCAAAGTCTAAAATATCGTCTATCTGGCCCTTTAAGAAAAGTTTGCCAGCCCTAAGCGTCCGCACTAGAATTCTCTTATTGGGACTTACCAGAGACTTCACATGGTATCCTTGTCCACCACGGATACTTCTAGCACTGTGGGGGCTGCCAGGCTGTATGGCCCAATCAGCAGGGCTGCCTGAACCTGTCAGAGAGTTTTCTATATCTCTCTCTCTTTTTTTTTTTTTTTTTTGAGGAAGACTGGCCCTGAGCTAACATGCGTGCCCATCTTCTTCTGCTTTATATGTGGGACACCTGCTACAGCATGGCTTGCTGAGCGGTGCCATGTCCGCACCTGGGATCTTAACTGGCAAACCCTGGGCCGCCAAAGTGGAACGTGCGCACTTAACCACTGCGCCACTGAGCTGGCCCAGAGAGTTTTCTCTTGATCTGGGCCCCACTGGCAGCCTCCTGACTCACTTGATAAACTCAGGGCAGTATTTCCAAGTATGGTAGCATCTCAAAACCTGAAGAATCCTAGCAAGCCCTGTAATCATTTAAAATATAAAAACCATTCTTAACTTGTAGGCCATACAAGTGGCCTGATGTGTTAGCTTGGGCTCCGTGTACAATAGTTTTTGAAATACCTGGGTCTGCCTCTTTTCCCAGTGTACAATTACACTGATAAATGGCCGAGTCTGAGAACTGATGCAAATTTGCAAACCAGGCAAGGGATTCTGATTTTCCATTTTGGCAGCCGACATCAGCCTTTGGCACATCTGCTTTTGATCTGTTCTGATGGCATAAGTCAAACAATACCCTCACTGGCCATCCATATATCTCAAGTCTAGGAACCCCAAGGTCTATTAGCCACTGCTGCAAATCCTGTTGGTCAAGGCCTCCTGGCTGCCGTTTTGGTCTTGCTCCTCATTATGTCCACCTTGCCTCTGATGGTTAAGTGCTGCCACCTGGCCTCCTGTGTCCTGCAACCCTATCATCTCCATTGGTGCCAGGAAGCCTGGGTCCATAGGAGCATCTCCTACATCAACTCTGGCCCACAGAGGACAACCACCGCCGAGCTTCTCAACAAGGCCTACGTCCCCTCACTAACGTGTTCCTATGTCCTCTGGGAAAGGAGTCAGAGGCAGGCTCGGAGATAAAGATTTGAGTGCTAGTAGTTTCTTCGGGTGGTGGTCCCAAGAAACACCAGTGGGAACATGAGGGCGTGAGACAGGGAAGGGAAGGAAGCCAATAAAGGGTGTCATCGAGCAGGTTTCTGCCATGGGCCATGAGCTCAGTCCTGCTGGGACCTCTGGGAGACAGGATTGAATATAGCTCAGAGTTACCCTGCCCGAAGGGTGAGGGAGCTGGGGTATTTATTCCCTGTCACTTGTCTGTCATTGACTGAGAGATGCTTCTGGAGGCGCTAACTCCCCAGCATTCCCAGCCTGCTTTGCCCTCGGAAAGCCCTCAGGTGGAGAGTAGCCTGTGCCTGTGGTGGGAGGCTGCCTACAGGCACAAAGACGGTGAGGGGCCATGGGCGAAACAGCAAGGGCCTGCAGCCACCACTCGCTCGTGCATTTGACAAATACTTATTGGGTACCTCCTGTTCTTGGCCCTGAGGATACAGCAGGGAAGAGGGACACATGGTCGCCATTCTTACAGTTTTCCTTCTCACCAGGGAGGCAAACAATAAACTGGCAAACCAAACAACTACAGAGTGTGCAATGTGCTCTATAGAAAATATTAGGCTGTGATTAGAGGGTATTGGGGTCCGTGTGTGGAGGGTGAGGAGCAGAAAGGACGGGTCTCTCAGGAAGCAGCATTTCAACCAAGAACTCAAGGAGAAAAAGGAAGCCAGCCACATTTCTGCCTAGGGAAAAGCATTCCAGGTGCAGGGAACAGCAAAGACAAAGATTCTGAGCAGGAAAGAACGTGGTGCATTTGTGTAAGGGGGAGGGGGAGAGAGGAGGAAGAAATGTACCCACGGCGGCACCTGTCCTGAGGATGGCTCTTAGGGTTCGCTCAGGAGTTTAGGTTTTATTCTAAGTGCAATGGGAAGCTTTGGAGGGTTAAAAGCTGGAGTGGCATGATTTGCTTTGTCTTTTAGAAAGCTTTCTCCAGTTTCAAGCCCACCACCTCTTCTCCCACTCACCCATGTAGATTCTTGTTCAGTGTTAGGCTCTGGGGACACCGAGAAGAATTAGCCAGGTCCCTGCCCCCAGGGGTGCTCAACTCTCCTCCCTGCTTCAGTCTTGCCTCCAACCAACTCCCCTCCCACGCCCCACGACACTTGACACAGAGTCATCCATCCGAAGCTAGTTTATTTTGGTTGGTTTTTCACAGGGCAGGGCTGGGCTGGGTGGGAGCCGGCTGGGCTCCCAAGCTTTTTCTAAGGACTTTGATCCCCTTCCTCAGCGCTGCGGCGGCCAAAGTCCATCCATCCGTAGGCTGCTTCTTCTTTCTCCAGCCATGGCCCTTGCTTCTTGGACAGGTCTGACGGTCAGAGGAGGGGGAGGAGGTGAGGATGGAGGAAGGATGCCTGGCCTCTGGAGACTGAGGCCAAGGCCAAACCTGGCCGGGGTGGCTGTCAGCTGCTCTTACCTGCTACCAAGTGTGGGGAACCCTGGAGCCCCAGCTGCCTTCGGTGATGAGAGGCTGGGCCCAGCCTGTCCAGCTGGTCTGGCCAATGCGGCTCCAGGCCCTTATTGGCCCCTGGACCTGAGGGTGCGTCCTGCAGCTGGGAGCAGGGCTTCCAAGAAGCTTCGGAGAAGGCGGCCAGAGCCAGCGCAAAGATCAGCACATACACACACAGTCGCCGCATCTTGTCTGCAAAGGAGAGAGGGGCTGACCTTAAAGGTGGGGCTGTCCAGGCACCCGGAGGCGGGGCCCTGGATGGACGGCCTCCAGGCCCTCCTTGCTGACAGGTCTGCTGTCCTGCGCTGGGTTGCGGATTGTCCCTCCAGGGAGCTCCTCCAGCTCCTGCCAGCTCCCCGGCTCCCGAGCCTGGGCCTTTCCTCCTTACTTCCCCCAATTACAGCAACTGCTTCTCTCGGAGGATTTTAAAACCTAGAGCAATGGTTTCCAAACTGTCCTGCAGAATTTGAGGCCGTGTGAGCGGCTCTTTAGATGTTTACGTCTTGTAATTTAAAGAACTTTTCAATAGTAAAACCCCACAAACCGAAAATTCAAATCTAAACTTCGGTTCTCTGGATTCATCGCCTTTGTCTTCTTCTAGCCTCGTTGTTCTGATTGGCTCTATCAGAAGTAAATTACAAGAATTTTTACCTTCTCAGAACACACTGGTATGAATAAAACGCTGCCTTGATCTGTTTTTCGTGGTGGGGTTCTCAGTTAGATTTCTTTTGGGAGAGAAAGAGTTTTGCTGCTAAAGAAACAAAGCTGAGCAATCAGAGCTATAGACCATGCTGTCCGCTATGGTGGCCACCAGCCACGTGTGGCTCCTTACGTCTAAAAGAATTAAAGTGAAAGTTCTTCCCTGGCCTTGCCGCATTTCCAGTGCCCACGTGGCTGATGGATACCGTGGTGGACGGTGCAGATAGAGAACATCACCATCATCGTGGCACGTTCTTTTAGACAGTGCTCATCTAAGAAAGTGCTTGAGATGGGATCCAGGAGCCCTGGGGTCCAGTCCCAGCCCTGCTCAATAATTTGTATGACTTTGGGTAAGTCACAGCTCCCTCTGGGCCTCGGTTTTCTCACCTGCGAGATGGGAGAATAGCCTTCATCCTCTCACCTTGCAGGGCTAAAGTGAGCCTAGAGTAAGAGGGGCAGGGCAGGGCCCTGGGTGAAGGAGCAGGTCAGCTGGAAGGCAACGGTTGGGAATGCCAGGGTGGGTCCCAGAGCTGAGGCCTAGTCCGACCTTGGGCTGAAGAGAGGGCCTCAGCCCTGGAGACACCGAGGTGTGAGCCTGGTACCTTGACCGGGGTAGGGGTCCTGTCAACCCTCTTCCTAGCCTCTGCCCCCTTCGTGGGTGCCTCACCTGCAGAGCTGGGACGTGGGAGAAGCTGCGGCTGGCCTGGTGCCTCTCTGTTCTCTGCTTTGCTTGGGGCTCCAGCCCTGCCTTATAAAGCTCTCAAGGTCCCTCCAGAACCCTCCTCCCCCATGAGGCCAGGCTGCCCACAGCGAGAGGAATGGGGTGGGCACAGGTCCATCGCCCCTGCCCCGCCCTGTCACTTGGAGTCAACCAGTCATCCGGATGTGGGGGAAGGGAAGGGGAGCTGACCTCCGCAGTGAGGGACAGGAGCAAGGTGGGGCATTTCTTCCGCTGAGTATGAGGGCAGGTAGGAGACAGGCTCCTGGGGTCAGGAGCAGTGCCCCCCGCCACGTCCTTGGGGTCAGAGGCCTGGTGCTCATCCCTTGGACCACGTCCCATTGGGGGGCAAGTGAGGCAGATGGACCAAATGACCTTAGATTGAGAGAAGCGTGTTTCATGACACATTGATGTTTGAAGAGCAGGGAGTGTGTGAATGTGGAGTGATGTATTGACCCCCTGTCCCCTCTGCCGGGCTCTGCAAACAGGACGTGTCGCAGTTATCAGGAGCAATGAGCCGTGGGCTGATGGCCCCGTTCTCTCTGCCTAGTGGCTGCATCCTGGTTGCCTCTAAACCCCCTTCACATCCCCTCACCTGGAAAACCCTGACCGTCCCTCGCTCCTTATGCCCTCTGTGCTGGGCTGGCTTTAGCTTGCAGACCCCTCATCTCTCCAGGTCTGCCCTCAGCCTCCATCTCTTGCAAACCTCCTGCCCAGAGCCAATTCCTTGAGGCTCCTGCACTTCTAGCCTCCCTTATTTTGTTCTCAAGGGGAGATAGTAATCTGCATAATGTGTTCACCACTTTTCAACACAAAAATACATTGTAAAATGGTTAGCAAAGAGACTAAAAGAATTGTCCAAGACGTAGCGGAAAACCAAATGGTGTGCTTGTTGACTTATTTGGTAAATTCCTGCCTCAACCACGTTTGGATGGATGTAACCAGCTCCAGGCTGTTTTTGATTTTTCAGCTAGGACAAGAGATTCTGCTCTTGTTTCTGCGTCATCGGAGCCCCTCCCTGTCTGGAGGAGTTTTGATGCCCCTTGGGTCCTGGAGAAGGGGCAGTGGTACCCACCCTCGCAGCCAGTGTTGCTGAGAATGAACAGGTGATGAGGGAAGCAGCCTGGGAGGTGTCCATGGCAACCAGCGGCAGAATGTTCTGGTGAATAACCACTCTAATCCAGAGCAGGACTCGGTGACTCGGCAGATGGGATAAATGAAAATGGTAAAAACAGCGCAGGCAGTGGTGATAATTAATTGAATCACAGGATCTCAGAGATGGAAGGGACTAGGAGGGGGCTTGGGGGAAGGGCGGGGTGGGGAGCAGCTCTGCTCACATCCTGGGGGGACAGAGCCTTTCGTGTTGCCGTGGTAACGGGAAATTATAAGCTTTCAGCAGAGCCCTGGTTGTTCCGGAGCCCAAGACTTGATTTCTGGCCCCTTAGCTGTTCTTCCGCAGGCTGATTGCACGAGGGGGCCGACTGCATCAGAGAAGCGCGGACTTCCATTCAACAGGCAATGGTGGGGCGCCGCTGTCTGTAGGCGCTGGCGGGCTCGCGGGAGGGCTGTGTTCAGAGCTGAGAGAGACAGCCCTTGCCCCAAGGAGAACACAACCACAGGGACTGCGTGTTCTCCTCATGGGGAACCTTGTCCGGTGGAAAACGGAAGGTTTCCGGCGCTGCCCTTTGGAGCTGTTGAGATTTGGGCAGATCTCTCGCCATCTCTGAGCTCTTTTCTCCTCCGGGAAATGAGGAAAACAACTTGGGGAGGAGTCCTGTGAATGTGGTGTCCACAGAGCGCTGTGCCCGGGCCCAGAACTTCGCAGGTACATACTGTGTTTGCACCTTCTCCCCTTGGCCTCTCTGGGCCTCAGTTAGCCTCCTCTGTGAAATGGGAATCATTTATTCCTACCTCGTAGGGCTGCAGTGAAGGGGAAATGTGACAAGGTCTGTGCACACGCTTCGCACACATGGGGAGCTTCTCCTCCTCCAAGGATTAAGGAGGGTAATTCCCTAAAAACCATCGTCTGTGAACCCAAGGTTTTCCCCCCTGCTGGCCGTGACCCAGAGGGACACCTGCCCTGAGCTGCCGTTGGAAGAGGAGCCTATGGAGGCTGGACCTCTCAGAGGCCAGCACCAAATGGTGTGCAGCGGGCTTTGGAACTGGTGAGGCTGGGGTGGGATCCTGGCTGCAACACTTTGACTAGCTGGGTGACCAGAAAGTCCAGTTTCTGGGTCTATCAAGTTGAAGACCAGATCCCAGCCCCTGGGGCCCAGCCCCTCTGCTTCCCCGTGGACCTGACTATCTCCACAACGATGACAATTCTGGGTGCCAGGCACCCAAAAACGCTTTGTACGTGTGAATGCAACTACTCTTCTCCATGAGCCTGGGATGTAAGTGCTAGTGTGTCCCCATCTTACAGAGGAGGAAACAGGCTCAGACAGGCGACACAATTCCTGTCTGAATTCACGTGACCAAGAAGGAGAGCTGAGCTTGAAACTTGTCTCTGTCCTCCTGCTTCTGGATCCCAGGAGGGGTGTGGTAGGCTGAATAGCAGTCCCCCAAAGATGTCTGTGCCCTAGTCTCCGAAACCTGTGAATATGTGACATCACACGGCAAAAGGGACTTTGCAGATATAATTAAGGTTATAGACTTTAAAATGGGGAGCTTATCCTGGATTATCTGAGTGGGCCCAATTTAATCAGATGAGCCCTTAAAAGCAGAGAACATTCTTCAGCCAGAGGTAGAAGAGACGTGGCTGAAGGATGAACCACACATTTGAAGAACGAGGAGGCCTCGACCTGCCCTCGCTGGTTTGAAGATGGGACGGGGAGAGCGACAGACCAAGGAATGCATGTGGCCTTAAGGAGCTGAGAGGGGCCCTGGGCTGAGGCCCCGCCACTGCAAAGAACTGAATTCGGCCAACAACGTGGATGAGCTTGGAGGTGATTCAGCCCCAGGATCTTCAGAAAGGAAGGCAGCCTGGTAATTTCGGCCAGGGAGCCGTGCTGTACCTGGACTTCTGACCTACAGAACTGCGAGAGAATGAATCTGTGTTGTTTTAAGCTTGTAAATTTGTGGTAATTTATTACGACAATGGAAAATGAATACAAGGGTTTCCAGCCTTTTGAAGGTTTCTGTCAGTAAGAATGGCCCTGCATGAGTCCGCATGGGATTTTTCAAATGCAATTTTTAGAGAGGTGTTCGTTGAGATATTCAGCCGTGCGTCTAGTCCACTTTCACCCCAGTTATTGAGCACCTGCTGAAGCCAGGGTCTGGACGAGGCCCTGGGGATAGGAGGTGAATGTGATCGGCCCTCTCATTGCGTTGATGGAGTTCAGACTCTGTGGAGGACACAAAAAATACGATGTGAAGGGGACAATGTTCCCTGGGAGGAGACTCCCCAGGGGCGACTCTGCACGCCTGACCACACTCCTGCCTGCCAGGCCAGCCTTGGGAAACTTCGCCACTGAAGAGCTGCAAACGCTGGCTTCCTAATTGGTTATTGATAGCGGAAAAGGGAGAAGCTGATAAGGACTCAATCACCCTGCCCCAGGCAACTGGGCCTTGGAGGGAGTGAAGGTGCGGGGACAAACAGTGACACCTGGGAGGTGTTCCAGTCAGTATGGGTATCCAGTGGTCATCCCCCCCAGGGCAGGGGGCTGGGGAGGGGGGAGCGGGCTTGTGACTTCTGCCTTCACCTGCTGCCCAAGTGATAAGCTAGCAGGACCCAGAGGACAGCTGCTCCCAGGCTGAGCTGGCGAGGCCACCCCCCAACCTCAGGGGCCAGGTGACAGCCCGGCTGTCTAGGAGAGAGCAGAGGGCACCCCCCGACTCCAGCCTCTGCCTGCTCTCCCAGGCCCTCCTCTCTCACCTTCTCATCTGAAGTCCACCTGTACCTTTGGAGCAGTTAGGGTCACCAGGGGAGCTCTAACCGGCCCCTGTGCCCAAGTCACACCCAGGTCCCCTGGAATCAGAAGCTGGGGAGCGAGACCCAGGCATCACTGGAGTCTGTGTGCAGGACAAGACAGGAGGCTTTGCAATCCTGGGCTCGAACCCGAGCTTTGGCACTTCCTAACTGTATGTGCCACCTAAGGCAAGTCACAGACTTCAGGATGATACTGGTACTTACCGGAGGGTCCTGGTAAGGGTTAAATGAGACACCTGCAGCATTCACCTGGTCTCTGAAACATGGTAAATTCTAAGTGAAAGTCTGCTATTATTTTCGGTATTTTCCTTACCACAGTCTTACCCGCACTTCATCGTGCTACTGCATCCCGCTGACTTCCAGGATATTCTGCCCCTTTCCTGGATTATTTTCCTCTCTACTCATCCCTGCAATAGTCCCTGGAGGCCTCCCCTACAGGGTAATGCCCCCTCCTTCGTGCAGGCCTCACACTAGCTCCTCATGTCCACCTACCTTCTGCTTCCCACAGCCCTGGTCACATCCTGGCCTCCCTCCTTGGGACGGTGTCCCCTCCCATATCTTAACAATAACCCTGTGCACTGTTGAATGAGCCCTCCCAGGGCATATTATCTCGCTTAATACTCAAAATCAAGCCCAGAACCCTGTTTGCAGACCGTCAAAATCCATTACATGCACACTTTTGTCAAAACCCACAGAGTGCACACTTAGCCTTACGAATTCCATTGTATGTAAATTTTACTCAAAAAGAAAAGAACTGTAACAAATGTTGAACTCTAGTTAAGGAATTGTTTAGGGCAAACTGTACTGTGAATTTATTTTGAAATGCATGAAAAATAAGACAGACGGATGGATAGATATGAGGTTGAGAACAATAAAATGTAAATTACAGAATCTAGTGCTGGGCATATGAGTGTTCACGTTAAAATTCAACTTTTCTGTGTGTTTGAACATTTTTATAATAAAACATTAGAAACTATTTTGTGTAGCAATATCTGATAGTGGTTTTAAGTGGGAAAATAATCCTGAAAGTGGCTATGTGAGAGCAGTCTGTACGCAGGCGCAGCTCAGAGGTGAGGAGGGGAGGGCCAGCCCGCCTAAGTTGCTTGCTCCAGGCCCGCAGGTAGACCAGGAGGGAGCTGAGCTGTGAACCTGGTCGGATTTCTTGGACTCACTGTACTGCTGCCTCTCCTCGCCCACAGCCTCGTGTCCCACCCTCTCTGCAGAAGCCCAGCTCCCGCTGAATCTACGTTCATGGTAGCCTCTGGTTCCTCCCCCTGCCCGAGTCCCCACAACCTCCCCACCCTTCCTGGTCTCATGGTCCTCCCTCCCCAGCCTGGCTTCACAGTTTGTCATTTCAGGTACGTGTGCAGCACCTAGACAGCTGCCCCTGTCCTGCTTCAGAACCGGCCAGGCTGGTCCCCCGTTCCTGGAGAGGACGCCGCCACCCCTTCCTCAGCTCCTGTCTCCGTCTCCCTCTCCCTGCAAACGGGAAAGTTCCTGAAAGTGACCAGTTGATTCAATTACAGATTAGTGTTCTGCAGCTGCGTTGTTGCCTGGCAACCTTGTGACTCATCTCTCCCCTCCCTCCTAGCGTCATCTGACGTCAGCCCCCTTTTGCCCGCCATGACCACGGTTGTCTGAGTCCACCTTCCGTCCTTTTCTCCTTTCCCCCAATACTGGAGGGTGCGGAGCCCTGTTCAAGGTCAGCCTCTCCACCAGGGCCCTTCATTGCAGAGCCCTCTTGCCTCCTTAGAGACCATGTGCCTTCACTTTTTCATTCGTTCATTCATCTATTTATTCAACAAAAAATTTCCTAAGTGCCCACGTTGTGTCAGGCACTGTGCTGACTCTGGGGACACAATGTTGGTCACCAGGGTCTTCATTCCTTTTCTCTGGGAGGGGAGAGAGTATGATATGAGCTTAAGGTGCCCTGGATGGTTGGGAGGGGAGGTAGGCAGGGAACACTTCTCCTTCCCCCTGGACCTTGAAGCTCTCCTACCTGCAAGCCTGATGTTTATAAAACATTTTCACCTCCCCTTACCAGAATAACACTGATTAAAATTTAGGGGGCCCTTCCATGGGCAGGTCCCCCTGCTAAGCACTTTACATGCATTACGTCTGCTAATCCTCACCACAACCCCATGAGGAGGGTAACACTATGGGCCCTAGTCTTTAGCCAAGGAAACTAAGGCACAGAGAGGTTGGTGATTTTGGGGAGAAACAATGAAGCAATCCACCACAGGCCTTGCTCATCCCTGAATGTTCTTGCTGAGTTTGCCAGAAATGCAAGGTCATGACCACTCTTTCTCCCGGCCATTTCTCAGGGTTGGGTTTGAAGTGAGTAATCTTGAAGGATGAGGTAATATCTCCCTATGGGACAAAGTGCAGGCTTGCTACTACTGGCTGTAAGAGCAGTAGATTCCCCAAGCTCAGTGTTCCTCATCTGCGAGCAACTACTGCCCACATAGCATCCATGTGGGTCCATATTGTGTCACCACCAAGGAACTCAGGGGCAAGGGGAACTGATGTAAATCATGCTGCTAGTTGGGTTGTGAGTAGTAAAGTTCTTTGTCTCTGACCCGGGAGTCTTGTGTCTTCTGCCAGCATTGGTGAAACAGTATTAGGATAACTTATCGGCTTGTAAGTCAGGTAAAATCAAATACCACACTCAACCCAGCGATTTGCCCAGGACACAGCTCACTGGACACATAGCTGAGACTGGAACCTAGGCAGTTGGACTCTATGAACATTAAAACAGTCTTTCCTTGCTGCATTTCTGCTTCCTCTACAGAGATCTTCTCTTCCCTTCACTCTGTCTATCGAGCCAGTGACTGGGGTTGGTGGGAGTGACAGGCAGTGGGGGCAGGGAGAAATGGGGGGTTCTGGTGGCTGACCTCACTTGACTGTTGTAAAAAGCTATTTCAGGGAAGGGAGAAGGGGCAGCACATTTCTTTAGGCTTTCCTGCAGTTCTGCATTTATAAACCCACCTAATTCCAAACTCTCCCTGGCAGAGGGTAGAGGACATTTTCATTCACCGGCCAAAGTGGTGCTGCCATGCGGCAAGGGCAAAAACCCTGCCCATAATTTGCCCACCCAGCCAGCTTTGAAATGATGTAATTAAAAAAGTATACATATACATCTAACCGGTTTATTGAGATATAGTTCACGTATCACACCATTCACTCTTTTAAAGTATACAGTCCAGTGGCTTTTGGTATCTTCACAAAGTTGCACAACCATTACCATTATCTAATTCCAGAACATTTTTGTCATCCCAAAAGGAAACCTCATACCCGTCTGCAGTCACTCCTCGTTCCTCTCAGCTCCTGGCAACCACTAGTCTACTCTCTGTCTCTATGGATTTGCCTATTCTGGACATGTCATATAAACAGGATCATACAATATGTAGCGTTCTGTGTCTGATTTCTTTCACCTGGTGTAATGTTTTCAAGATTCATTCATGTTGAAGCACGTAACAGTACTTTGCTCCATTTTTTGCTGAATAAATATTCCATTGTATAGATATGCTACATTTTTTTTTTTTTGAGGAAGATTAGCCCTGAGCTAACATCTGCTGCCAATCCACCTCTTTTTGCTGAGGAAGACTGGCCCTGAGCTAACATCCATGCCCATATTTCTCTACTTTATATGTGGGACGCCTACCACAGCATGGCTTGACAAGTGGTGCCATGTCCTCACCCGGGAGCCGAACCAGTGAACCCTGGGCTGCTCAAGCGGAACGTGTGCACTTAACCGATGCACCACCGGGCCAGCCCCATATATACTATATTTTATTTATTCATTTATCAGTTGATGGACATTTGGGTTGTTTCCACTCTGGTTGTTATGAACGATGCTGCTATGAACATTTATGTACAAGTCATTGCCTGAACATATGTCTTCACTTCTCTATGTTTAACTCTCTTCATATGTTCACTTCTCTATGTTAAACCCTGTGTTTAACTTTTTGAGGAACTGCTGGACTGTTTTCCTCCGCGGCTGCACCATTTTACATTTCTACCAGCAATGTATGAGGGTTCCCACTTCTCCACATCCTCCACCAAACATTATCGTCTGTCTTTTTGACTACAGTCATCCCAGCGGGTGTGAAGCGGCATCTCACTGTGGGTTTTTTTTTTTAAGATTTTATTTTCCCTTTTTCTCCCGAAAGCCCACTGATACATAGTTGTATATTTTTAGTTGTGGGTCCTTCTAGTTGTGGCATGTGGGACGTCGCCTCAGCATGGCCTGACGGGTGGTGCCATGTCTGCGCCCAGGATCCGAACCAGTGAAACCCTGGGCCGCCGAAGCAGAGCAAGCAAACTTAACCACTTGGCCACAGGGCCGGCCCCTCACTGTGGTTTTGATTTGCGTTTCCCTGATGGCTAACGATGTTGAGCATCTTTTCATATGGTTATTGGCCATTTGCAGGTCTTCTTTGGAAAAATGTCTCTTTAGACCCCCTGCCCATTTTTCAATTGTGTTCCCTTTTTATTATTGAGTTTTATTATTGAGTATCACTTTCTTGATAGCATCCTTTGAAATGAAAGTTTTAAAATTTGATAAAGTCTGATTCATCCATTTTTCTTTTGTCACTTGCAATTTTGGTGTCTTATCTAACTAAGAAGACTTTGCCTAATTGAAAGTCATAAAGATTAATTCTTTTATTTTCTTTTAAGAGTTCTATAGTTTTAGGGGCCGGCCCGGTGGCACAGCAGTTAAGTTCACACGTTCTGCTTCTCGGTGGCCCGGGGTTTGCTGGTTCGAGTCCCGGATGAGGACATGGCATCACTTGGCAAGACATGCTGTGGCAGACGTCCTACACGTGAAGTGGAGGAAGATGGGCATGAATGTTAGCTCAGGACCAAGCAGCAAAAAGAGGAGGATTGGCTGCAGACATTAGCTCAGGGCTAATCTTCCTCAAAAAAAAAAAAAAACGAGTTCTATATTTTTAGGGGCTGGCCCCGTGGCTGAGTGATTAAAGTTCATTGTACTGCACTTAGGCAGCTAGGGTTCACGGGTCTGGATCCCGGGTGCAGACCTACCCTGCTCATCAGCTATGCTGTGGTGGCATCCCACATACAAAATAGAGGAAGATTGGCACAGAAGTTAGCTCAGGGCTAATCTTCCTCACACACACAAAAAGAGTTCTGTATTTTTAGCTCTTTTATTTAGGTCTACGATCCGCTTTGAGTTAATTTTTGTATCCAGTGGAAAGTATGGGTCCATCTTCACTTTTTCGCATGTGGATATCCCCTTGTCCCAGTATCATTTGTTGAAAAGACTATTTGTCCCCATTGAATTGTCTGGGTACCCTTGTCGAAAATCAGTAGACTGAAATATGATGATTCCTGACAATTTGTAATTTGGGGGAATTTGTGTTATTTCAAACGTAATGTGTAGAGTGAGGTTTTATTAGTGTGTTTTATAACAGCTTTGCAACTTTCCAGGCGTACCAGAGTCCCCTGGAGGTCTTGTGAAGAGGCAGATTCTGATTGGGTTCGGCTCAGATGGGCCCTGGGACTGTATTTCTAACAAGTTCCCATGTTAGCCCAGTGCCGTTGGTCTGCAATCACACTTGGAGTAGCAGGCCTTTATAAAACGTGATTTCTTTTCTTTTTAAATATTCTTTTCTGTGTTTTCTCCCCAAATCCCCCCAGCGCATAGTTGTATATTTTAGTTGTGGGTCCTTCTAGTTGTGGCATGTGGGACGCCACCTCAGCATGGCCTGACAGGCAGTGCCACGTCCGCACCCAGGATCTGAACTAGCAAAACCCTGGGCCACTGAGGCAGAGTGCACGAACTGACCCACTTGGCCACGGGGCCGGGCCCTAAAACGTGATTTCAAATGGCCCAATTTAAATTCACATATGAAAGCTCCAGTGAAAAAGAGGTTTGTGAGTAACTGCTCAAAGAGCTGGCAGCACACAGATTACCTTAAGAAATAAGAACTTCTCTCTCCTCATCGATTATCCAAAACTTAAAGCTACTCTCTCAAACAGCCCTTAAAAAGGAAATGAAAACCATAGGGTACTTCGAAAATTATAGCCATGAGAATTCTAAGAGATGGGGCCAAATCCAATTTAGAGCGTTAAAGCATTAAGGAATTAATATAAACGTGTGAATCTTCAAACTCAAGAAGTTAGAAAAAGAACTGCAAAGTCAACCAAGGAATGAGGGCGGAAAGAAAAATGATAAAAAGTGGAAAGCAATGATTGAGAAAAACAAAAAAAATGATAGGGTTGTTAAGACTGAGAATGGATTTTTTTTTGAAAAATCAATAAAACAGAGAAACATTAGCAAGACCAATTGTTCAAAAAACAGAAATCCCATGTGGTTAGACGTGAGAAAGAGGATTTAATTAACAAAGAGAGATTTTTAAAATTATAAGAAATACTATGCATTATTTTATGCTAATAAACATGATCATCTCAATAAAAGGGACAATTTTCTCAATAAAAGGGAAAAATACACATTTACAAAATCAAGAAGAAAACTCAAATAGTTCAAAATTAAAGAAGAAATTGAAGGAGTCATCAAAGAATTACCTCTAATAAAGATTAAAGGCCAGAGGATTTAATGACGGACTATCATTCAGCCATTAAAAATGGTGTTTACAAAGAACAATTAAGGACACAGGGAAATTCTCACATAGTGGATTATGGTGATTTCTATTTTCTTTTTTCCTACATTTTGCTATTTTCCCATTTCTTTTCAGTGAATGTATATTATTTTCCTAGTCAAATAAAATGTTTTTTAAGGAAGAGCAGGGTGCACCCAAGCCTCCATCTCTTCATCCCCAGCTCACTGCTCCGGGTGGGGCTTCTGACCCTCCTTAAGGTCATCAACCCAATGGCGCTGGATCTCTCTTAGTTTCCCACCATAGTTTCCTGCAGCAGTTGGCACTGTTGGCCAGCCCTCTGGGCTTCTCTGATAAGGTCCCCTACTAGGTACTTCTCTACCTGCTTCATCCTTCCATTCCTTCCACTCTCTAAATGTAGACGCTACTACGATGTCCAGACTCTCCTTCCCTCTCCCTTGGTGGTCCCTCCCTTTGTCATGACTTTGGTTACGCCTTCAGTGTTCTTGATCCTCAAGCTGTCTCCAGCCACAACTCCTCTTCCAAGTCCAGACTCCATTGCCACCTCTTTGCTGTGTTCATTCATTTATTCACGCATTCATTCACATTTATGGAGTACTTAATCGGGGCAGGCATGGTGCCAGGTGTGGGGGTTCAAACCACACCTTTTCTCTCATGGCGTTTATACTCCAGCTGGGGAGTCAGATGCTAAACCAACCACTGTAGAAATACCTAATTATTTCACCTGCTGCAAGGGGTCACGTTCGGTGTGTGATGGGAGAGGCTCTCTGTTTCTCCATCGCAGCAGTCACTGTCTGGACAAGAATCTTATTTATGTTAGGTTGATTTTGTTTGTCTTCTTCCACTGGAACATTTGCTCCACATGGGCGGGGATCTCTGTTCGGTGCTACATCCCAGTGCCTTAAAGGGTGTCTGGCACATTCTACGTTCAGAATAAATGTTTACTGAATGAATGCATGGTTCATGCTATAAGAAGTTTAAAATTAGCAGGGTTATCCTATTTGGTAGACTGGGAGGGAAAAGGTGGGTTAAATCAGTGATTCTCAAAAGGGGGGTGTGGTTTTTGTCCCCCAGGTGCATTTGGCAATGTCTGGAGACAATTCTGGTTGTCCGGGGGGTGAGGGAAGAGGTGCTATTGGCCTCTAGTGGGTAGAGATCAGAGATGCTGCTAAACATCCTATGATACACAGGACAGCTCCCCTCCTCCCCAACAAATACCTCTCTGGCCCCAAACATCAATAATGCTGAGGGTGAGAAACCCTGGGTTGCCTGAGCCCACTGGGAACTATCATAAGCCTGGGCCAGCTTCTCATAGAGTTGCCCACATGAATGTCTTCTGTCCTGCGTCCAGCAGCAAAGCAGCTGAGATCTCTCTCAGTGAGCCTCAACTTTTTTGGACTCAACAATCCTTTTCTCTCTTCTGTTAAGAATCTAGAGGACCAACTTGGGAATTTTAGATCATTTGCAACATATACCAGGGATACACCAGGCATTTTAAGTAAAAGGTAATTTATTGGAAGTTGGCAAATTATGATAGGTTCTTCTCTGAGGTTTAATTTAAAATACAATCTGGGGCTGGCCCAGTGGTGCAGTGGTTAAGTTCGCACGTTCCACTTCTTGGTGCCCTGGGGTTCGCCGGTTCGGATCTCGGGTGCGGATGTAGCACCACTTGGCAAGCCACGCTGTGGTAGGCGTCCCACATAGAAAGTAGAGGAAGATGGGCACGGATGTTAGCTCAGGGCTAGTCTTCCTCAGCGAAATGAGGAGGATTGGCAGCAGTTAGCTCAGGGCTAACCTTCCTCAAAAAAAAAAAAAAAAAACAATCTGTAATAATCATACCATTTAAAGACAAATTTCTGGGGGCCGGCCCCTGGCAAAGTGGTTAAGTTTGTGCGCTCTGCTTCAGCAGCCCAGGGTTTTGCTGGTTCCCATCCTGGGCGCCAACATGGCACTGCTCATCAGGCCATGCTGAGGCGGTGTCCCACATAGCAGAGCCACAAGGACCTACAACTAGAATGTACAACTATGTACTGGGGGGCTTTGGGGAGAAAGAAAAAAGAAAAAGAAGATTGGCAACAGCTCAGGCGCCAATCTTTAAAAAAAAAGATAATTATTGACTTTCCCCATTAGAAAAGCAACACAATACTTTTTATATTTAATTAGAAGAAAAAGCATGACTTCCGACAAATTAAAAAGTGATACTGTATCACGTTTGGTTACAAGAATATATATTAAAATGCAGATTTAAATTTCATTATGTATTTTTAAAAAAACTAAAGTTAGGGCTGGCCTCCTGGGTGCTGTAGTTAAGTTTGTGTGCCCTGCTTTGGCAGCCTGGGGTTTTAGGGGGTTTGTGGGTTTGGACCCCGGGTATGGAGCTACACACAACTTATCAAGCCACGCTGTGGCAGCAGCCCACATGCAAAATAAAGGAAGACTCGCAACAGATGTTAGCTCAGGGCCAATCTTCTGCACCAAAAAGCAAACGAAAACCCCCTGCAAACTAAAGTTCCTTAAGATCCCCTTACATTTGTTATACTTTTGTATTATTTCTCCCAGAGGGTGATACAAGAGAGTTCCAGGCTACTCACACACAAGCCCACTGCAAACAGCACGTGAGAGATGTAGGCTCTCTTTGGTCCCAGTGAATGAAAAGCCAAATTAGATCTAGCCCTCCCTATATTTTCTCCTTCAACATGGTTTTTGACACCTCGGAGACCTCTTAATTGGATGAACAGGACCTGCAGGTCTAGTGGGGCTCCGCGGGGGTGAATGGGTAGGTCAGCATCACCCGAGGGCCACCCCCAATGGTTTTGGCCTGGGGATGTGAGGACTGAGCCCAGGCTTGGTACCACTGAAGAGCTCCCCAGCTGATTCCCGGGACAGCCAGGTTTCTGCCCCTCTCAGCCGGTGCAATCCTACTCAGTCCGTATTCAGCTCACAACTGTTGCCCTCCGTACTCCAACAGCCTGTTTTTGTTCATTTCAGGGCAGATCTCAAACTGAAATGGAAAACGTACTTATAAAACATTAAAAGTCATAATGCTACTGTCTTTTTTTAACCAGCTCGCAGATCACACTATGAGGTCTGCTAATTTTATGGTCCAACCCAGTGCTTCTCCAATTGTGTTAAATGAAGATTGTTAAAGTGAAGATTGATTTAGTAGGTTTGGGGTGGGGCTGGAAGCTCTGCCCGTCCAACAAGCTCCCTGGCGATGCTGAGCAGCGAGTCTTTAGTTCTGTCTCCACGGTGGACCGCGGAACCAGGCGAGCCACATCTCAGCACTGGCTTGCGCCTGTTTCCCGCAGCCTCACAGAAATGGAGTGAGAATCAATGGCTTGACACACACACAGAGTGACTGTCGTGTTTATGTTTTAACTGCCATATTAACATTTTTCACCCTCTGTGTTCCCTGTGCTTCCTGTTTTTAACCAATTGTCCTTTCTGGATATAAATTAACCATAAAGGACTAAGATTAAAGACAATTTAAACTGTGCAATGACCCGGATTGCTGCAGCTGCACGGCGGCTGGCGACAGTGGCTGTGGAGCGAGTGAGTCAGGCATGGCTCCTGCCTGACTCACACCCCGTTTTGGAGATATTTAAAAATATTTTAAATAGTTATTAATTTTAAAAATCGATATTGAAATATGCACCGTTACTGCTTGCAATGACGTGCCTGGAAAACCTTGGTTAATCCCTGGGGCTCTGGAAGCCACGGAAGGAAACCACGGACCAGTGACTCTTAACTGTTTTGGGTCGTTGGCTCTTTTAAGAATCTGATTATTGCTATGGACAGTCTCCCAAGAAAATGCACCCACGTACATTACACACGATATTTCACTCTCAGGGGTTGGTTTCTCAGATGCTGGTAACCAAGTTCTGACCCTCGGCTGCCCCCTTGTCAAACCATCTTAAATATAATACTCCTGATTACTTTCCTGGAATTTTAGCTCGATGATGCTTCTCTCCTGCTCAAGTTTCCGGGATAGCTCCCCATTAGCCACAGTAGTGTTTCCACAGGTGTGGTTTGTGGCTCTCCCAGAGGAATTGGCTGATGCTGGTTAAAAAGGCCGGTTCCTGGGCCCCACCTCAGAGCTTCCAGATCAGAATCTCTGCCTGAAGGCAGGCCATTCCCTGGAGTTTGTAGGCTGGGCACTCGACCCTTGGAGCCTCGGTCACATCTCGTACCAGACGAAGAAAATGCACCCACGGGCCAAACAACTATGTATTTTCCATAATATTTTTGAAAAGATGTTGATAAATTTTACAAATCTAAGTTTTGTTAAAAATAGTCAATATTGGGGCTGGCCCCGTGGCCGAGTGGTTAAGTTTGCGCGCTCCGCTGCAGGCGGCCCAGTGTTTCGTTGGTTCGAATCCTGGGCGCGAACATGGCACTGCTCATCAAACCACGCTGAGGCGGCGTCCCACATGCCACAACTAGAAGAATCCACAGCGAAGAGTGTACAACTATGTACCGGGGGTGTTGGGGAGAAAAAAGGAAATAATAAAATCTTTAAAAAAAAATAGTCAATATTGTTCTTTCTCTAAAACGCTTATTACGTTTCCATATAGTTATGTAAGAATTGTGCTGCAGCTACTGCCAATGTTCCCTGTTGTAAGCGTCCCCGTTATTCATTCTGATTTTGCAGATTTTTGGTCAAATTTTGGAGAAGATACGTTTCTTTTCAGTTCGTAGACATTTTTGAAGGCCCTTGGGAAGTGGGTGGGACCTGGGCATTGTTCAGCTAACACCCAGGAGAGCCAGACTGTCCTGGGTGGGGCCTAGAACTGGAATTTTTAACAAGCTCCCCAAGAACAGTGCATTTTATGAATATTTGAATTAGAAAGATTTAAGAGAGCGCAAGAGAAGAAATTACCAAAGCCTCAGATTTTGTGTTAATTTTGAAATAATGTGTATCTCCTGAAAAGTTAAAAACTAGTCAAGGAGCTCTTAATTTCGCTCTTGTGAAGAGTGACCTGTGTTTCGACACTGACGCCACAAGAGGGCACCACTCCGGCTTGTAAACAAGGACAGGGGTCAAGTCGAGCTACCGAATGGAATGTGTGGCTCCCGAAGATACTGTTTCTTTGACCTATTTCTAGGTAAAATTAGAATAGGCTTTAGTTTTTGTAGATTGCTGCTCAGTTTTAGCTGACCAGTTCACATTTTGTCTTCACAGCACCATTGTAAGGAATTTTCGGTTTGTCCCTGCTTGTCCCTATTGCAGAGGGTGGGCACCGGGGCAGGAGGGCTGCTGAGGCCTGGGGTGGGGCAGGCAGACTGAGGGGAGACACGGGAGGTAACGGGAGAAGAGGGAAGGGGTGAATGTTGGACAGAGAGGGGAATGAGGACATAGACAGAAGAGACTGGAGGTCGGGGAGAGGAACGAGGGAGCAGAGAGCCGCGAGACATTTGTCAGAGATGCTTTTGTACAGAAACATCTAAAGGTCTTAGCCTGCTCTCATCTCACACCAACCTTCCAGCCCTCACTTTCCTCTACTCCCTTCTCTCCACCTACTTGCTAAGTTATGTTACCTCTCTGAGTCTCAGTGTCACCATGGGACTGAGGCCCTACTGCTAAATCAATGAGTCGATGTACACCTGAAGCCCTTGGCACACGCCTGGCACACAGTGAGAAACAGAACTGTATTTTTCTGCTCTATGCAGGCCCTTTGTTCCAGCCAAACGGTCCCAGCTTAGATTCCTCATACACACTGGGTGCTTCCACCTCTAGGTCTTGACTCCTGTTCCACGTTACCTGGAATGCCCCACTTCAGTGGCACCTCCCTTATGAAGCCTTCCCTGGCACAGATGAGGGTGGGGAAGATTTCCCAATCCTCAGAGATCCTGTGGCTCTTCGGCCACACCAGTGGTGGCATTGCCCCTTTCTGCCTCGCGTCAAGGCTCTGTGCTGGTCTTGACAGCCCTCTCAGGCTGTCAGCTTCCCAAGCACAGGGTGTCTGCTTGACTCGCCTTTGTGCGCTGATTCCCCACGATGCACTGCGCGTACCAACCAATCTGTCAAATGAGCTACTAAGATTGTGAATGTCGTCATCCGACGGAAGAGCAGAGAGTCCCGGGTTCCAGATGAGGTTCCACCACTTACCAGCCTTGCAAATTCCACATCTGTTTTCTCAATCATCAAGTGGAGAGAACTACGCTTAATTTCAGCCCTGAGGTACACCCAAGTCACATCAACTGCACTACAGTGTCGACAAACCTCCTAGTTCACAGGTAATTGGTTTTGCTTGGTTCCAGACAGCTGATTTTAATACTGATGTTGCTACTTTAACTTGGAATAATCCTTCTGGAAATTGGAGGTCCTTAAAAGGCGCAAAAGATGTTAAGCTGAGCTACAGCACAGCACAGGACCTGCACATCAACCTACAGCCTGTGATTGTTTCCTCCCACCGTCTGCTTGTGGTTTTCTGTGGGGACAGCCTCCAGGGTTGCTTCTACAAGTGCCTCAAGAAAAGCACTCTTGTCTACAGTCAAATCTTACTGATTTCAAAGTATCACCCACACGTTTGAAGATTATGTCTGGAGTCAAGTGGTAAATTCTTCCTTTTACTAGATCAGTTTTGTAGGACCTTATCTTAATAAAGCTTCCACCTCCGGGGTTAGAATCATCTTCTATTTCCAGAGCACATGCCGGTGGCTCAGCCTTTCACCCACCCTCCCCCACACCTCAGCCGGTTCCAGGTTGGCCTTTATCTACAAGACAGGGGCTGGCAACAAACACGAAAAGGGCTGATTCCTCATGACCATTCTCAGCGGTTTGAAGCCTTTATTTCTGTACCTGAAATTAGTACCAGTTCTCGTGATCCACATGCTGGAAGAATTCTATTATGTAACAGAATCAACGGCCCCAAGAATAGACCTCTATATACTTACTACTCATCATCCTTTGTGAAGGGGTGGCCTCCCAACGTTCAATTTCATCTCAAACACTTTAGTCACTGAACTTTTTAATACTGCAAACCTATTCCCTAGAAGTACACGCTTGTGCATCTCTTCCAGGGCTTTGTGGATTAGATCAAATCCCACACCACGTTTGCCCTTTTGTTACAGCTTTAAGCCATGGCCCCTTTACTGAGGGAACTCAGGGATTTCCAATCAACCCGCTCTGTCACCTCACAAGGCAAGTTCCTCGACAACCACTGAGAGCAGTGACAGCCCAGTAACCACTGATCACTCAGACTACTGGCCAAGCATCCATCAGCCACGCAGCACCGTCTTTCAGGACAGATTAATGGGATCGTGTACCCCTGGCTAAATGCTCGCAAATCAGCTGACCCATGGGGCACTTGGAAGGGACAAGCTCACTAGGTTTTCTTGGCCAAGAGATTCAGGCCCCAGTTGAGAAGCTACGGGTGTAGACGTAACAGCCACTGCCCATTTCTGCAGTTTCTTCACATACAAGATCGGCTATACAAAAAAATAGAATCTGCAAATCAGGTGTTTCTGAAAACCAAGTTTTATTTAAATAAGGGTTTAAATACATTACATAACATTAAAACTGAAGGGAAGGAAAAAACCAACGACCAGTTTGTTACTTCACATGGCATTGGGCAGCTGCTGCTAGTCAAGCCGCAAGTTCTACAGCTGGCTACGTGACTGACACACATCAGTTTGAGATTTGTTCCCTTGTCAAAAGTTTAACTCTGCTAGAAGGGTGGCCTCACATTCTGGTGTTTGGACATCAATTAGCTAGGATATGTCTGGTCAAAAAGACCTTGCTGGCAAGCCAGATGTCCTATCACCTCATTAGAGGGAAGGGGGCCACTGTAAGCTCTGTGCACCCGGGCAGGCTGGAGACACCAGGGCATCACTCTTCGACTACCAAAGGCTCCCGCCTAGTGGTGCAGCTGCCGTTGCTGCCTTACCCCATCCTCTCCTCTCAGCTTCACCAAGGGCTGCTCAGGTGGTGACATTCTCTCAGGGCAGGGAACTCTGTAGAGGGAGAGCCGAGGAGCTTCTGGCCAGACATAGCCGTCTGTGATCTTGGGGCTCTGGGCTTGGCCGAAACATCACATTATTGCTTTGTTTCAGGCTGGACACTGCCAGGCGCCCACTGCTTGACCTCTGTTTAAATGAGGGACTTCAAGACTAGACAGCATGGCTCTTTTCAGTTTATTGCATGAAGGAGTTACACTAGTCCAAGTTAAAAGCAGACCCCAAATGGTTACATTATACAAGCTGTGAGGTTTTTAAACTTGTGACAAGGGACAGAAGGGAAATTCTACTCATTGCAAGGAAATCCTCACTTAAGCTTCAATGAGCCAAAAGCACTTAAAACCCATGAACCTTCAGCTGGTCCTCCTTAGCCAGTCCAATCTGCAAAGAAAAAAAGGGCAAAGTTTTAAAGAGGGGACAGAGAGAGTTAAAGCCTGTATTTCTGATGCTGACAATTCTGTGTTCCTGCTTCTACACCGGGCAAGTCCAAGAGCCAAGTGCACACCTCACCACCACGAGCACAACGGTTTTCAGTTCAGGGTACGCAGTTAAGAACCAATGCAGCAAGATTCTAACACTTAGGAACAGCCAACTAGATATCTTATTTCAGTATTTGTGTGCAATTTAAATTTGCATCTTTAAAGTAGATCCATGCAAACAGTAAACTTAAGGCAAACAAGTACCTTCTGTTTTTGGAAATACCTTTGTCTATATCCCTCCAAACAACTCTTCTGCACAGTCGTACAAAAGGAGCTTCTATATCCCCAGCAGAAATAGACCAGCCAGGATCTGAGATTAGCCAGGGCAGAGCACAAACGGATTATCAAAAAGCGACTGAACTTACCTCTACCAGGAACTGGCATATGTTCTTGCGCTGGTCACCCTGTAGTTGAATTACTTCTCCATATTCTGGATGCTCAATTACAGTACCATTGCAGGCAAATTTCTGCAAGCACAAGGGAATCAAAGCAAATTAGGTCAAGCAACAGCACCAAGGCGCCAACGATCCTCTCTGGGAAAGAACACAACACAGCACTGCCACGTGGGCAAGTTAAATGTGAGTTCCCTACGATCTCATCGAAGACTCACCTTCTTAAACGCCTTCACTAGTTTCTTTTTATCGTAATCATCAGCGATCCCTTGGACAGTAGTAAGAGTCTTCCTGCCGTTTCTCTGTTGAATTCTTATATGGATATAATCCTCAGTGCCAGCAGGAAGCAGATCATCACCCTTACTTGCATCAGCAAAGGGGTCTGGGAAGAAAGTTCAAGCTCGTTTGGAGCTGTCGTAGCTCTGTTGCCACTGCCACCCTCCCACTGGATCTTTTCCAGGTGCAGAAACTCATACTGAAATCGCCAGTTAGATCAGGTATGTCCTTTCTCGACTCTCCCGGAACAGGTCAATCCGGGACGGCCGGCTTCCCCAGCCCCGGAGAAGGCCTGGGCCTCCTGCCCCGGGCCCGCCCTCGGACACCGATCACGTGTCAGGGAAGCCGGGGGTGGCAGACAGCGCCCCTCCCGGCTGATGCAACCGGCCGGAACCCGAGCCCCGAGGCGGGGCCGAGCTTCCCGCCCCATTGGCGTGCGCGTTTGTCACTTAGGGCTGGCGCCGCCTCTCCCTCCCGGCGCCGTGACAACAGCGGTGACGTAACGGACGTGACGCAAGGGTGGCAGGAGGGGCAGGTGTGGCCCGAGGCGGCCCGGGAGCCATTAGTAAATGCGCCACCCGAGCCACCAGGCCCGCCCAAAGGCTGACCTCCCGCCCGCTCCTTCCGGTCGCGTTCTGGGGCCGACTCCTGGACCCAGGCCTCGGCCCCGCTGCCCGCGCACCCGGACAGCTTCTCTCTGCTCAAGTTCACGAAGGGCCGGGCCGCTCGGCAGCTTTCCGGGCCCCGTCTCCGGGCCGAGAGTGCTCCGCCGCCCACCTGGGCCTTCCCCCCACGGACCGTCCGTCCCGCGGCTTACCGAAAGAGTGGAGGTTCTGGATAGCGGACATACGATACGATTCCTTTTCCTCGGTGGAAACGGCCTGCGGAAGGCGGCGGCGGGAGAAGGCGGGCGGGGGGGACGGAGCGTCGGGAAGCGAGGGGGCTCGAGGGGGAGGCTGCTGAGTCCTCGGCGGCGGCTCAGTGACTGGGGCGGAGGGGCGGTGCCTGTATTCACTTATATAGCCGCCCCTGTGACGCCAGCGCGTTGCACTCACGTCCCGGCCCCACCCACGGCGTCGTGCCCTGAGCGCCCAAGCGCCGTCTCTTCCAATTGGTCCGGGGGCGGAGATGCGGCGCGGCGCTTGCGCAGGAGCTCAGTGCTGCAGGAGGGCGTCCTCCTGGCTCTCGGAGAGCTGGAAGGGGGAGGGAAAGCTTGGTCAGTCTAGGCGCCTGCGCAGTGCGGGAGCAAGGTGTCTGGGCTGCGCAGAAAATTGGCGGAGGTTTCGGGCGCGCCTGCGCACTATGTTCTCTGGCACGTTCCATCCTCTTGACTCTGTTGCGGCGTTACCTGCTCCAGGAAAGATTGTTCCTGGGGGTTATTGGCACTCCTTAGAGGGGGTTTAGATGCCGAGCGTCCCGCACATGACAGATGCCCCCTATCTCATACCCACCCACCTACCCACCGGGTCACACACTTACTCCCACTTTCTTTGCAGATTTACGGCGGCACCTTTATTTAATCAACCTAGAATAACATGACCCAAACCCTAACTTTAGCATTTAGATTAATTTATCATTTAGATGAATCTAATCTAAAAATGGATTAGTCTGTAAATTTACCATTTAGATAATCTAAGGAAAGGACACCTAGCTCATTAGCACGAGGCCAAGAGAGAGTAATGCTGGTTCTGGGGGACGGAGAAGAATTCAGGCGCCTGAAGGATGTCCTTTGTGTCTTACAAATCGTGTGTGGTGGAGCCTTCTCGGAGCGTAGATGAATATTTCCTTCAAATCAGTCAACCTTTCTTGTTCTTTGCATTTATTAATTGAAATGTTTTCCGCTGCATGGGTAAAAAGAGTGGTTTTAGACGCCACAGGCCTCCAGGGGCCAGGCAGGTAAGATAAAGGAGTGCAGACCGTAGCCAAGTGTGATGTCATGGGGTGTGGTGGGTGTTAGGTTGGAGCTAGAGGCTGCAGCGGCTACTCACCTCCAGCCCCTTGTGCTAGATCTTCTTTTTCAAGGGAACCTGGAAATCCAGGTTTTTATATAAAATCTCTTGATTTTTAAATATTCCCAATAAATTGAATTTTTGGAAAAACGCTGCGCAAGCCAAACCAAAAAGTGTGTGTTGGCCCCATGGACTGCTGGTTTATGACCTTTAGCAGTCAGGGTCACTGGCCTCGTGGAGTCTAGTGGGAGAGAGACAGTAAACAAATAAAATGACAGATTGTGGGAGGTACCAAGAAAGAAGGAAACAGAGTGATGGGAGAGAATGATAGGGGCCTCAGAAGGCCTCTGAGGAGCTGACATCCCAGCTGTCATTTAGAGGGTAGGAAAGAACCTGCTGTGGGGCAAGGTGAGAGGCTGTCCGATAGAAAACCCTGAGGGAGGAGAAGCTAGGTGGACTCAGTAGTTTGGTTTGATTCCGTGTTTACTAAGTAATCTTCTGATGAATAATTTGGCTTCGTTGATTCCAGGAAGCGGGGACATGGGCGTCGATGACATGGGCGTCCCAGTCTCACATCCCCCCGGTCTGCGAAGCTGAGTGCCCTCCTGCCCTCCACCTGGGAGCCTCGGCACTTGCAGACCTGGCTCTGCCTGAAAGGGGTTTGGGGCGACAGTGGGTGAGTCAGAGCTATCCTTCCCAGTGTGCACACATTTTGTTATACTGAGTTTTAAAATAACAATGTGGTCCAGCTTATTGATCTTTCTTTTTTGGGAAAAGATCCTTTCCGTGTTGTATTAAAGAAACCCTTTGTCTGCCCGAAGTTTATAAAGATATCCTGTATTTTCTTTTTTCTTTCTTTCTTTTTTTTTTTTTTTGAGGAAGATTAACCCTGAGCTAACATCTGCCATAAATCCTCCTCTTTTTGCTGAGGAAGACTGGCCCTGAGTTACTATCCGTGCCCATCCTCCTCTTCTTTATACGTGGGACACCTGCCACACGCGGCTTGCCAAGTGGTGGGTAGGTCTGTGCCTTGGATCCAAATCGGCGAACCCTGGGCCACTGAAGTGGAACGTGCGAACTTAACTGCTACGCCACTAAGTCAGCTCCAAGATATTCTGTATTTTCTTCTGAAAGCTTTAAAGCTTTGCTTTTTACATGGAATTTACTTTTGTGTGTGGTGTGAGACTGGGGGCTATTTTTTTTTTCCTCCGTGGATAACCAATTTTCCCAGCGCCCTTTATTGAGTAACACATCTTCTCCTTACACACTTGTGCCTCCTCTATCATGATTGTGTTTCCATTTATGCGTGGGTTTGTTTTTGGACTCTATTCTGTTCCACTGGTCTGTTTATTTATCCCTAAGCCACACTCTCTTAATTATATGAGTTTTACAAAAAGTCTCGATGTCCAATAGAAGGAGCCATTTTGTTCTTCAGAATTTCCTTGGCTCATCAAGGTGCTAGTTCCCCTTTCAGCCTCATGACAAGTCAGCACTCCCCACTTGGCACACCATGGGGTTCTGTGAAGCCCCTTAACTTTGCCCTCCCAGGGTGTCCGTGCGTGCTCTCACTCTGCTTGGTACATTCTTCCCACCTCTTCTTCACTTGGTGTTGCCACGCATCCTCAGGACTCCTTCTGAGAAGCCTGTGTTTGGAGCCTTTCTCAGTGCCCTCACTTCCCCTATTTTGGCATGTAGCACACTGCATTTTGCTTGCCTGTTCTTTGGACATACATAATTTGCTGGTCCTAGTGCA
Source organism: Equus quagga (assembly GCF_021613505.1). Taxonomy (NCBI): domain Eukaryota; kingdom Metazoa; phylum Chordata; class Mammalia; order Perissodactyla; family Equidae; genus Equus; species Equus quagga. The sequence continues at coordinate 95,522,631 of NC_060277.1, read as the reverse complement.
AAATGAAAACGTGAGGCCTTTTGTTCAAAATGGCTAAGAATTTCAAGACAGCACAGCAGCACATTAAACCAAGCACAGGGCCCTTCTAAGCACGGGGCGCTGTGTGACTGACACCGGCTGCATGTCTGAGAATCTGGCTCTGCCCTTCCCTGTGTGTCTCCCTGCTAGGCTGTGAGCTCAAAGAGCGGAGTGCGGGCCTGTCTCCTCTACTCTGTGTGTGCGGTAGGGGCCTGGCCCAGCGCGGGAGCTCAGTGCTTGTCCGGTGAACATGTGGACGTACATTGTAGGTGCTCAGTTCCTAGGAATGGCCGGTCCCTGGCTCCAGGCTGTAACCTCTGCCACCCTCTCAGAGAGTCCTGGGGTGGAGGATTGAGAAAAAATCCTTTTCAGAGGTCTGACTATGGGCTCCAAAGGTCACTACTGGACCTGGCCTCCTGCCGCAGAGCACAGAGGGTGGCCCTAGAGAAGCCACATTCCCCATCTTCTCTTGCAGGGACCTGGTGCCCGGTGCCAGACCTGACCTGAGTGCACTATAAACAGTTATTGCCACAAACATGCACAGGCGTTGCCCTGGGCGGGATGCAGCTGAGAGGGCAGGCTTGGGGTGGGGGGCCAGGGAAATGGGGGACCCGGTTCTTGATTGCCACCAGCTTCCTGGGTCACCCTGTTCACCTCTCAGGGCTTCTGTTTTATCCCCCATAAAAGAAGGACTGGGTAATTTCTAACGCCTTTGCCAGGTCTAAAGTCTGAAGCTGTATCCTAGGTTGGGAGCATTTCCAAGGAGGGTCTGCAGGGCTCCACTGTCCAGTGTGGGAGGTTGTCTCAGCCCTGGGAGCTTATGGAGGAACAATGGAGCCAGGACGAATTTGTCTGAAAGTGCCATCTGTGCCTGCTGTTAAATGCTGGCTTATTCATGACTGTACTCCCGGTTCTGAGGTTCTGGTCCCGGTAGCCAGGGGCAGGGTACAGAGCACAGGTCTGGTACCTGAACCTGAGTGCCAGCTCCACCTCTTCCTGCCTGGGAGACTCAGCTTCTCCCAGCCTTCATTTTCTCATCTGTACAACCGGGATAATAATATCATTCTCTTAGGCTTTTGAGGGGATTTAAAGAGGAGAACATGTGTGACAGCATACAAATCTAAAGTCATTAAATCACTACATAGATTATGTCAGCTTCCCAGAATCTCTGAGAGCAGCCGGGGACAGGAGTGAGCTCCTCAGAAGGTGGATGGGACAGAGGTGGGCGCCTCTCCATGGTGATCTCCTTGGGATGTGGTGAGGGCATGGCTGTGTGGGACACCTGGGGACCTTCGGCCTCTGTAAGATTCCCCAGGGCCCCACACTTGGCACAGAAGCAGCAGAATCTCCCTCCAGGAAGATTCCTCTGGGGAAATAGGCATCTCCATGGTAACCAGGGCAGATGGATGATTTGGTCCAAGGGGCCTCCCTGGAGCTCTGGTGCTATAGAAAACCCTGTGACCTAGAGGAGATCCTGGGGGGCGCTAGAGCCCCTTTCCCGTCCAAGATCGGATTTCTGGGCAGCCAGGTGAGACGTTAACTGGCGCAGGATTTAACCTGATTTAAAGAAAGTCAAATAAATGTGGTATTTCTTGCATTCCTTATTTGGGAGCTACCACCCAGGTATGTAAATGACTGGAATACTAGCCCCTTCACTGCCACACCCCCACGACTGAAGGCTGCTATTCTTTTTTTCTGTTCAATTATTTTATTGAGGTCATAATGGTTTATAACATTGTGTAATTTCAGGTGTACATTATTATTTATCAGTTTCTGTATAGATTGCATCGTGCTCACCACCAATAGTCTAATTTTTATCTGTCACCATATATGTGCCCCTTTACCCCTTTTGCCCACCCCTCAACCCTCTTCCCCTCTGGGAACCACTAACCTGTTCTCTTTATCCGTGTGTTTATCTTCCACATGTGAGTGAAATCATACGGTGTTTGTCTTTCACTGGCTTATTTCGCTTAACATAATACCCTCAAGGTCCATCCATGTTGTTGCAAATGGGACAATTTTGTCTTTTTTATGCCTGATTAGTATTCCGTTGTATGTATATAACACATCTTCTTTGTCCAGTCATCAGTTAATGGGCACTTGGGTTGCTTCCATGTCTTGGCTGTTGTGAATAGTCCTGCAATGAACATAGGGGTGCATAGATCTCTTTGTATTGTTGATTTCATGTTCTTTGGATAAATACCCAGTAGTGGGATAGCTGGGTTGTATGGTATTTCCATTTTTAATTTTTTGAGAGATCGCCATACTGTTTTCCATAGTGGCTACACCAGTTTGCATTCCCACCAGCAGTGTATGAGGCTTCCCTTTTCTCCACATCCTCTCCAATACTTGTTTTTTCTCATCTTGTTAATTATGTGATGGGTGTAATTACTGATGTTGGACATCTTTTCATGTGGAAGGCTGCTATTCTTACCCCGTGGAAACGGAGGCAGACCTGGGTTTGCTGGGGCTCTGACCCCGATGGCGTGGGGTTATTCTGAGATGTGCGTGTCAGGCATCAGCCGGGGTTCTACTGGCAACACCTCACCCTTTCACTCTCCCCTTGCAAGGTGTGTACTGGGAAAGGCCGCAGGGGAGACTTTCTGGGTGCTGGAAATGATCTCAGTTTTGATCCAGGTGATAGAAGTTGATCAAGCTGGACCCTTAAGGCTAGTGTGCTTTACGCATATCTGTTAGTTATACTTTACCTATCTGCAGCCCCCTCTCTCCACCCCCAGCACAGCCAGGCTTTCTTTTTGCTTCATCCCCTCACCGCGGACTCACCGCTGCCCACCTGAAGCAGTACTCCTGCTTGGTTCCCCTTCGCCCCTTTGCTGGCGGAGAGTCTGCCCTCTCCATCCTGCTTTCTGCTCCTTCCCTTCTTCTGCATCCTTCTCCTCCTCCTCCGAGAAGTCCTGTAGGAGCCCCTGGAGATGGGATGAGGGGGAGGAGGCCTTGTTTAGGAAGGGGGATAAAAGTCAGAGCCCCTGGCTCCCCTCGCTGGGGCAGGGCCACCTGGGTGGTCAAAGTGCTGACTCAGCTGCTGAGGGTGCGATGATAAAGTGCAGCCTGGGCCCGTGGAGGAAGCAGAGGAGCTCAGAGACGCTGCCCCAACGAACCAGGAGCCCGGAAGGAATGGAGGAAGCGCCCGGCACGGGTGCAGAGAGGGCCCTGCATTCTGACAGCCCTGGAGTAGGAGTTCCCTAGGCGGGTAGGGGTGGACATTCCAGACGGAGGGAAGAGCACTGGACGTGTTGTGTGGAAATCAGTTCAGACCCAGTTCTCGGCTGTCTCCCGGCAGAAGCTCACAGGTGTGTTTGGGTAGGGCAATCTGCCTTAGACTGAGACCATAGTTCCTTCAAACTCTTTTTATTTTTTTTAAAGATTTAATTTTTTTCCTTTTTTCCCAAGGCACCCTGGTAAATAGTGTATTTATGTATTTTGAGGAAGATCAGCCCTGAGCTAACATCTGCTGCCAGTCCTCCTCTTTTTACTGAGGCAGACTGGCCCTGAGCTAACATCCGTACCCATCTTCCTCCACTTTATACGTGGGACGCCCACCACAGCATGGCCTACCAAGTTGTGCCGTGTCTGCACCTGGAATCCGAACCAGCAAACCCTGGGCCGCCGAAGCAGAATGGGCACACTTAACTGCTGCGCCACCAGGCCAGCCCCAGTTGTGTATTTTTTAGTTGTAGGTCCTTCTGGTTGTGCTATGTGGGACTCTTCCTCAGCATGGCTTGATGAGTGGTGCCACGTCTGCGCCCAGGATCTGAACCGGCGAAACCCTGGGCTGCCGAAGCAGAGCATGCGAACTTAACCACTCCGCCATGGGGCTGGCCCCTACCTCTTTTCATTTTATTTTTATTTTTTAAAAGCTAGTGTAAACTCACCTAAGGGCCATCTTCAGGAAGGCTTCTGTGTTCACCCGGCAGCAAGTCTGCAGCAAGGCTCAAGTCCTTCCTGTGGATCTGAAGAACTCTCCTGCCAACTTCGAGAGAGCAGGGTGGTTTGCACTGAAGATCCGGAGAGGAGACACAGAGCTTTCACAGCGCGCAGTGGGGTGCCCTCCCCTCTTCACTTCTGGGCCCCCTTCAGCCACACCTCTGCACCCGCCCCCAGCACTCAGTTCTCCTTCCTGTGCAGCTCTGGCCGCAGGCCCATGTCACCTGGAGGTGCCCGGGCCTCCCTGGGCGGCCTTTGTTTTCCCTGCCTCCACCCACCTTCACCAAATTAAATCCAGCTCCCAAAGGGCTGTGGCAGCCACGGGCCGCACGTGGCTCATGAGCCCTGGAATTCAGGCTAGTCAGAATGCCCGTGGGCTGGAAGTGTAAAATACACACAGAGCTTTGAAGACTTAGCATGGAAAAGAGTGTAAAATAGCTCAGTAATTTTCTTAGGAATTACTAAATAATATTTTGGGTATATTGGATTAAATAAAATATTAAAGTTAATTTCACCTGTTTCTTTTTACTTTTTAAAAAAACGTGGCTCCTGGGAAATGTAAAGCTGCATAGGTGGCATGCACTCTATTTCTACTGGACGGCGCTGCTCTAGACGATTGTGGACTGAAGAATATCGCCGACCTCATCCTTTGCCCCAAACAGCTTAGTGATCGTCCCCTCTTTCCTGCAGCCGGGACTCTTCTTGAGCGGAATTCGGGGCAGGAAGATTTTTTCATTTTCTTGAGCACCCACGGCTTGCTGGATCCTGTGCGGGGTATATCCCACCCCGGTCCCACGGAATCCTGACGAAGCAGGGTCCTCAGCCCTTCTGCAGGTGAGGCGGCCGGCTTGGACCAGGACTTGGGCTGGGGTGGTGGTGGATCTCTTCCTGCCGGGCAGCATGGCCACCCGGGAGCGACCAGATTCCCCTGAGGCACCTCTGGGGTGATTCTGCCCTTGTAAGGGGTCAGCCATTTCCTTGATGGGGCCAGCACCATGTGTGTGTTCCTTTCTTCCTTCCCAAATGCTCCTGAGGATCAGAGAACTTCCTGCGTAGCCGCCCAGGCCCAGGGGAACCATCTCAGTCCCTACAGGAGCCTATAGGGGAGCCCTACAGGTGTGAGTGGGGTTTTGAGTCAAGGGACCATTTGAGATGCTCTCCTGCAGTTGTCTGCTCTGTGTCCTCAGGGAGCTTGGATAATCTCTCCGAGCCTGTTTCCTTTCCTGTATATATCAGGAGAAAACCCACTGGATTTACTATCCGTAACCCCCCAGCCTCCCTTCTAAGGAGAGCTGCTTCAGGTGCCCCGAGGGGCCTCAGCTGGCTTGGGGAAGAGCCTGGGTAGAACTAAGATGCTGGAGGAGGCTGGAGACCCTGGGGGAGACCTGAGCTGAGAAGGAGGCACAGCCAGTGAGGCTGGGGGCGATGAAACTCACCGCAGTTGATGGGGACAGAAGCAGCCAGAGGAGCTGGGAGGAACGACACATCTCCGGGGTCTTAGGGAGGGAAACCTTGTGCGCTGTGTTCTATCTGCCCGTCCTCACTGCTCCTGCGAATCTTTAGTAAATTATTGATAGCTCACTGGTGCTTTTGGGGAGAGGATTTTCTTTCAAGGACACAGTGAGGTTTGGAGTTCTGTATCAAGACTGGCCAGGGCTGCTCATGGGGGCCCTGTGACACCTTGGCTAGTTTATAGGGAGTCCATGGCTTGTCGCAGACCTCTTGTTTATTATCTGCTTCCAAGTGCCGGGCTCGGCGTTAAGCAATTTCCATTTGCCTCTTTGAATCCTCCCAGCACCGCACCAAGTGGGAATAGCTATTCTCTTTTACAGACAAGGATACAGAAGCTTAGAGTGGTGGAATTATTTTTGCAAGATCATAGCTAGTAAGTTGCAGGGCTGGATTCAAGCCCAGAGCCTGTGCTCGTAACCATGAAGAGGCACCCGCCCTGGAGGGCTGTCGGTGCCTGGCCTGTGTGCCCCACAGCACCCCGGAGTCACTGCTGGCTTCTCTCCCCAGAGCTAGTAGAGGCACGCAGGGCAGGGTGGCCTGGCGTGGCCCTTGAGTGAACCCACTTCCTTCAGATCTTTTGGTATCTCTATGTTTTATTTATTTTATATTATATTATTTTTATTTTATTTTAAAATAACGATATTTCTCTCGATTGTAAAATAATATCTTCTTATTGCATAAAAATTTAAAAAGTATGAAAATGACCAAAAAAATCACTGGTTAAATCAGTTACCACCTAGGGATAACCAAAACTTGTTTTGGCGTGCTTCCCTCTGTTTATGTGGATATTTATGAAGCTGTCGACTGCTTTGTGCCATGTTAGCCTGTACGCAGCCTTCAGCACTGCTTCGAGTTCTCCCCAAAGAGTCCGTTCTTACTAAATACGTGTGAGTGATGTAAGCTTTACCCAGTGACCCCAGAAGGAGGTGGGGGAGGGCATTTACAACTCTCTCCCCCAACACAGCTCAAAAGTCTTAGCAGGCTCGGACCCCTCCTGACCTCTCAGATGGCATCTCTTTCTCCTCTGGGATCTGCATTTCCCGGCTCCTTCATCTCCTCTTTTGATCCTATCCTAGTTTCAGACCTTAAACTCTTCTCCCCTCAGTTTTGCAGTTCAGCTCTGCCCCATGCCTCCCCAAAAGTGTACAGCCAAGATCTAATATCAAACCTGAAGTGAACGATCACCGTTGTGCAGCCAATCTATGACACTGGGTGTAATGGAAGAAAGTAGGAACTTTATTGTGAAACGCTGAGCAGGGAGAATGGGTGCCTGAACTCCGTGAAAAACTGCAAGCATGGGTTTTTTTTAAAGATTGCCTCCTGAGCTAAGATCTGTTGCCAATCTTCTTTTTTCCCCCTCTTTTCTTCTTCTTCTCCCAAAGGCCCCTCAGTATGTAGTTGTATATTCTAGTTTCAGGTCCTTCTGATTGTGCTATGTGGGATGCCACCTCAGCATGGCCTGACAGCAGTGTGAGGTCCACACCCAGGATCCGAATCAGTGAAACCCTGGGGCGCGAAAGCAGAGCGTGTGAACTTAACCACTCAGCCACGGGGCTGGCCCCTGGGTTTTTATTTGGGGTTTTAGGCAGAGGAGGGGGAGCATGTGGCCTTGGGGGCTAAAGTTCTAAGAGTCCTCTGCACAGGCGTGAATGTCTGTTCTATGTGTTGCATGGGGTGGAGTTTTAGTCTGTGATGTCTAACGTCTACAAGCAGTCATTTTAGCTTCTCAATGCTCCTCCAAGATGCTTAGTCAGGCGAGGGTGCTGTCTGTAAGTTCCTCTATTATCACTGGTCCTCCTGCTGTTCTGCAAGGCAAGCTCAGAAACTTTGGTTATTTTGTTTCCCACGTTAACCTTGTGGGTACAAGGCAGTTTCACCCTGACCCAGGGAAATTTTAACTCCTTCACCCTCAGTTTCAATCCCTCCTCTCTTTTGATCATTGCCCAATCTTGAGGAATGGGGGCAAAGACTGCTCTAGTTGCTTCCTGCTGTGAAAGGGCAAAGTTCAAGGTCAGAGGAATGAAATTGTTCTACCTTTATTTAAAAATATTCTTGAATGCCAGGTGGGGGAGAGTGAGGTATATTCTGCATGACTAATATTTAGTACCCTGATCAATGGCTTTGGAACAACACTTAGGTCTATGTTTTACAATTACACAGACCCACCACAAATATTAGCAAAATAGACAGCCCAAATTTTAGTATCCCCTCTATAGTGGACCTTAATCCTTGGGGAATCCAGGAGAAGAGGCCTGTAAACCAATCAAGGTTAGGTCCTGGAATCTGAAGTGAAATCTGATGTAGCCAATTAGCCTGCTGTCTGATAGTCCAACAAGTAAGGTAAGAACCTGGGAGTCATTCATTAATTATCTTAGGGAGATGGTCTTCTATACAGCAACTTGAAGTCTATTGGAGTTTAACTTGTCCATTTGGAGAAGTTTGTGTCTAGAGTATGAAGCCAAACATGGTTTGGGTGGTCCTGGTTGTGATGTACTTCTGTGGCATGTTTCCTGTTCCCTGTGGCACTTCTTGTATGGCCCATCCAGCAGGGATGAAGTTGATCTTCTGGGTGCTTGTGTTTCCAGGATTTTAATAGGATCCAGTCTCCACAACAAAGATGATGCAGAGGAACATCTGACAGTGTCTAGTTCTCTAATTTGAGTTCTCTCTGGATCTTTTGGATCATCTCTAGAACAGAGGGAGGTCCCCCAAAGTTAGGCCTATATTGTATAAGCAAGTAACCAGGTATTTAATAAGAAGAATTTCTAGGGAAACAAAAAGAAAACAAAGTTAATGGTTGGAGCAAATTATAAACCAATTCCTGAACCTAGGGGACAGCCAGTCAAGAATATTTCTTTTCTTTCTTTCTTTCTTTTTTTTTTTTTTAAAGATTGGCACCTGCACTAACATCCATTGCCAATCTTTGTTTTTTTCTTCTTCTCCCCAAAACTCCCCAGTACCTAGTTGTATATTCTAGTTTTGAGTGCCTCTGGTTGTGATATATGGGATGCTGCCTCAACATGACCTGATGAGTGGTGCCATGTCTGTACCCAGGATCCAAACCAGGGAAACCCTGGGCCGACAAAGCAGAACATGCAAACTTAACCACTTGGCCGTGGGACTGGCCCCTCAAGAAGATTTCTAAATGTCAGGGTCAAAGCATCTTTTGCAGTTTGAAATGTCTCTGTTGATGTCATCAGATGCTCAGGTAAACTTTTTGAGTGGCTTATACAGCAATAGGCTTAAAGATTGTCTAAACATGGGCTATCACGGTGTTCTCTCTTAAGTTTACATCAAGTTGTCCAGCTTCAGTTTGCAGATAGAAAACAAAAATCTCAAAGACAATTAAAAGAACCAGAATACAATATCCACAAATGTGCATTATAGTTTCCATTTAAGCATAATTTTTTTTCTCTAAAATCACCCTCAGGGGCTGGCCTGGTGGTGTAGTGGTTAAGTTTGCACACTCCACTTTGGTGGCCTGGGGTTCATGGGTTCAGATCCCAGGCACCCACCTATGTACGACTCATCAAGCCATGCTGTGGTGGCATCCTGCATACAAAAAAGAGGAAGATTGGCACAGATGTTACCTCAGAGACAATCTTCCTCACAAAAAAAAAATAAATAAAATCACCGTCATTTTCACCAAAGATAGCCAAATGAGGACTCATTGATTTGCAAAATAAGTCTAGTTTCAATAAACTTGGCCCAATTATTTACATAAGTACAGCAAGAATAGCAATGGATCACAGAGGCTCTTTTAAATATGCTTTGCTGGAACTTTTTATAAGGAATCTCAGATTGAAATTTATAGGCCTCTGGAGGCCAGGCCAAGCCAAGGACTTGTCATTAGACTCTGCCTCCAATACCTACAGATTTGGGTGAATTCCTCTCTTCTCTTGAGGTTGCCAAAATATCCTGGGGTTCTTGCACTTGCCAGGGAAGTGACCTTTGTTAATCACTTGCTGAGGTTGCTGGGAATCCTGTAAGCAAGGTACTAAGCCAATATTTCCAAGTAGCTTTATTTGTTCCATGTAGTCAATCCTTGTCCCTTAAAGCTGTTTGGTCATATCTGAATTTATGCATGTTTCTCTCAAATATGACATTCCAGTCAAAGCCTGGTGATATAACCAGTGTTTCCAATTGTGTTCTGCTATAAAAAGAACAGATTGTTATTGAACTTATGCAAATAACTATATTGCCATGAAAATAAGAATACTCACTCATCAAGAGTTTTCAAATTCTAGAGGGATAAGATAAGGAGAAAAAGATAAATGCTTCAATTCTGATTACAAATTGCAATGTCATAGTTTCTTCAGAGAAAAGAGAAAATGTTTCCCTTAAATCTGGAAAAACAAAACATTAAGAAAATTGGCAATATTTCAAATGAAAAATCACAAAAATTATAAACATCCTCATCAATTTATTCAGTCTCATATAATTAATTCTTGATCTTGATCGTCTATTAGTGGTTTTATGAGGCCATCAGTTTCTCCATTAGAGTTCTGTAATTTCATATCCTGCGCAGTTTTATAATCTGAAAGTTCATCAGAAACCTGCATTCTAGAGCACATGCGAGTCCTTTCTATGAATCTCTCTAAAGATGAAAGACATCTGCAAAAGCATCAGAGTAAAACAACAACTGTCTGCAAATAACAAAACATTCAAAAATGGCAGTTGACAAAGACACTTGGCCATTTATGTGACGTACAACACTTTGAGATAATAACCAGAATTATGATTGATAACCAAGACAGATAAGAATTTTAGGAATGTTATATAACTTTTTAAAAACACTCATATTAATAATGTTTACCCACACAATATAACCTAGGAAGGTTTATCATCATTTATTTGACAATGCTTCCCATGTAATTTAATATACCAAATAAGTCTAATTAGTTTAATATCTCTATGAAAAGAGAACAGATTCTTTGAGATGTTCCAGGGCCCATTGGAAATTCTCAAAGTTCCTTTTTAAGTCAAAAGAAAGACTTTACCCAGGATTCAAACCTTAGAGGAATATTGTCAAAAATATCAAAAGGGTTTAAAACACTTGGTAAAACAGGAAACAATGCTTAGTTATCCATTCAATCAAGGTGACAACAGAAAGTGTCAGAGGCAAACAGAGAGAGTTTAACAGTAAAAAGAAACCTCAATAGAGAGACCTCAGTCTTTTCAAACATGGGAAATTATTTTAACAAAGCATAGACTTTCTGTCCCCTAGGCAGACTTATTCAAAAAAAGAAAAGAAAAAAGAAAAACTGTCTGTAATCTCTTTATCACGAGCAGACCAAAAGTTCAAAAAGATCACCCTTTCAAGAGAAAGACAAATTCTAATTTTGCACCAGCTTACCTTTGATATTGAAACTCATTAATTTAATTGGATTCATTTTAATCTCAGCAACTTGACCATGCACAAAACTCCTCAGGGTTTTACTTCCACAAACCTTCTGTCACTCACTTTTTACACTCAGAATTTGTCCCATGTTTTTTTTCTTTTTTTCTTCCTAGTACTTGTGGACAAATTTATCTTTCTTTACAAAACAAACAAAACTATCTCCATTCTTTATACTTTCTTTACTGAAAACATACGTTTTACTTTCCTTGTATACAGAAACATGTGCTTTCTTGTAGAAAATTCCCCAGCATGCACAAAACATGTTTATCAGTAAACCTCAGCATCTTTTAGTTTCTCAGATAAAAAAACCAAAGGCAGACAAATCTATGCTTAGTAATCAATTTCTAATATTTTATCTTATGTGAAAATGATGTAGATACTCAAACTTCTATCATTTAACTTAATTTGGCAAAATTCTAAAATTTCAAATTACCAAAAAGATTTTGAAAGTTGTTTTTCAAGTATACAGACAATAAAACGTGATTATTGTACTCAAAAACTTTTTTTTAAAGATCTTTATTTTTCCTTTTTCTTCCCAAAGCCCCCCAGTACATAGTTGTGTATTTTTAGTTGTGGGTCCTTCCAGTTGTGGCCTGTGGGACACCATGTCAGCATGGCTTGATGAGCGGTGCCATGTCCGTACCCAGAATCTGAACTGGTGAAACCCTGGGCCACCGAAGTGGAGTGTGTGAACCTAACCACTTGACCACAGGGCTGGCCTCTGTACTCAAAAACTTTTACTGATTTTCATCTATCTAAATCATTTGTTCCCCAAAATTAGGTTTAGATTATTCACAAAAACTTCATGTGACATTAAAGCAGTTAGCCATCACAAGTTGTTTAAAATGTACACACCATAACACATTATACCTTAAAAAGTTCTCCCCAAAACTTTCATCCTTTTTACATCTATTTAGTTTCCCTGTTCTAAATAATTGTGTTTAGGTGGCCTACAGAAACTTCATGAGACATCAAACCAAATCAGCTATTACTCTAAGTTACTATTTTTTGCTGACAAATTTTGTAACAGAGATAACATGTTTGTATCATATCCGATGTTGATAATTGTGAAAGCATGTTTATTTCAGTTAAACCAACAAATTTAAACTAGCTCTTATTTACCAAAGCTCATTTTATGTCATGTTAGCTTGAAGACATCAGGGCTAGTTTTTATTACATTTAGAAACAATTTATATGAGCACTTCAAGCAGATTAATAGAGTTCTTTAGAAATTATATCATTCAGAGGCAGACAAATACATAGAGAGCCTTGCACATGTAAACATACAGATAAACACAAACAGACATCTTCCAAGTTTTAGCCGTGTCTCAGGTACAAAACTGGAAGAGTTGGATCCCAACTGTTGCTCTCGCAGATGAACCTGTTCAGATGGCCAAAGATGTTTAGTATCAATTCCTTTCTTTTTGCTGTAAGGATCCTTTTTAGAGCAGTTTTTGGAGTCATTTTGTCTTTTAGAAGCTTCTGCGTATTAATCAAAGAAAGCATTCTACTGCGAGAGGTTTTGATTTCGCTCTCTTAAGGGTGACCCTTAAAGTGGACTTATCCGAGACAGCGGTTCCCCAGAATGGCCATTGTAAAGTTAGCTTCCCTTTAGCGTGTTTAACTAACACTGCCCACAGGTTGGATTTCTATGCTCTTACAACATCAGGCAGGGGAAACGGTCCCCAGTGAGACACAGTGCTTATCCCCACAACATAATCTATAATACCATCAGGCAAAACAGATGAAATCATTTCCCATAAAGCCCATTTAAATATACTAATTTTTTTTACAAAATTTTATTTTAATTTTACCAACTCCTATACCTCTAATGATAGTTTCCATTAAAAGTCCATTAGCAAGCCTTGGTCTTATAATACTGAGTAGGGGAAGCATTCCCAGCTAGACACAACCTCCGTTCCCAAAAGACCCTCAGGCAAAGTCGACATGACCTCTTCATATAACATTAGCTCAAACATTTTAACCTTTATTCCACTTTTTCTTTTTAATAACGAGCTAAAGATTTCTATCCTGCTGAGATGAGCCCTGTGACTCTTCCCTTCTCTGATTCCTCTTTGTTTTTCCCCCTTTAAATATTTGTCTTATTTACCTTAGTTTTTTTTAAAACCTTTAAAAATTTCCAACTTTTTGAGAAGAATCCCTTTGTTCTTTTTCTCAGCTTCTTCTTGTTGTTTTATTGACTTGTTTTCATTAGCATCTCTAAGATCACGAGAGGAAGCTGAGACCCCAAATTTGATTAAGTTTCATCTTTTTCTTTTTCATAGGTTTATAACTGAAAACATCCCGATTTTGCAAATATGCAACCTAGAGGGCTGCCCCTGGGAACTGAATCTGAGCTTCCCATTGTGGCACCACACATACACACTCCCATGTGTGCACACACACAGACACACACATCAAAATAAATGGGGCCAAAGGGTTCCTCTGTGAGCGAAAAATTTCTAGTCCTTTCAACAAATCGAGCTCCGCACCCTCCCCCCCCCAAACAAACTCCAGGTACCTGGAATAAAACCCTTGAAACAGAGGCAAACAAACGAAAGGAAAAATAAGATTTCAGTCAGTTAACAAGGAAACTCAACAAAAGGACATCCATTGCAAACCAAAAGAAATGGAGCCCAGAGGGCTGGCTGGTGTAATAGCACTCTGAGGACCCATTATTTCCAGTCGCTGCTGTTGGAAAAGGTCGGTGCAAAGATAAAAGCAAAAAACTGCCCACTACTTATCAAGTCTCCCCGAGGCCCGAACCTAGTTTCTTCCACCACCAAAAGCAATAGTGCTGTGGGCCAGTCGTGTATGCTGAGCAGCCAGTTGCTTGGGGCTGTCCCTGAGACAAAGGGCTCAGGGGGCTGCAGGACAGCCTCCAAGAGAGGCCTCTCTGCCAGAGGCCGGTGTGCCACACATGAGACGTCCACTTGGGACTGTGTCCCTTCGTGGTCGCCAAATTTGGTGTTCAACCGAAGCGAGTTTGGTCACCTGTCATGCAGCAAGCCAATCTATGACACTGGGTGCAGTGGGAGAAAGTAGAAATTTTATTGCAAAGTGCTGAGCAAGGAGAATGGGCAGCTAATGCTGTAATCTGGAACTCCCCAAAAAGCTACAAGCAAGGGTTTTTATTTGGGGGTTTTAGGTAGAGGAGGGGTAGCATGTGGCCTTGGGGGCTTCAGTTCTAAGAGTCCTCTGCACAGGCGTGACTGTCTGTTCTTTGTGTTGCGTGGGGTGGAGTTTTAGTCTGTGATGTCTAACATCTACAAGCAGTCATTTTAGCTTCTCAGTGTGCCTGCAAGATGCTGAGTCAGGCGGGAGAGCCGTCTGGAAGTTCCTCTTTTAGCAGTGGTCCTCCTGCTGTTCTGCAAGGCAAGCTCAGAAACTTTGGTTATTTTGTTTCCCATGTTAACCTTGTGGGTACAAGGCAGTTTCACCCTGACCCAGGGAAATTTTGAGTCCTTTACCCTCAGTTTCAGATCCATCTCCACTGGGCCAACAAGGGATCTGCCAGCTTGTAGGACCCCTGGAGCAGAGATGCAGAGACGCGGTTAGAGACATCAAAATGTTTTTACTATTACTGCACACTTAAACAGTGTATTTTGTTTGGGATCAAATGCTACAAACTGGTGCATGACTTGCTTTTTGTCATGTAATAGAGAATGGAGTATGCTCCTGTTATATAAGAAAAGGGATATATATATGTGTGTGTGTGTGTGTGTGTGTGTGTGTGTGTGTGTGTGTGTTTAGTCTAAAACAACAAGGTACCTGTAAGGGGAAGGAGGAGACAGGGTGGAGAGGACAGGGATAAAAACTGAATTTTCTTGACTTTGGCTTGTTTTGCAGATTTGATTTTGGAACCATGCACAGTAGTCCCCCTGTATCTGTGGGGGATACCTTCCAAGACCCCCAGTGGATGCTTGTAACCATGGATAGTACTGAATTCTATACATACTATGTTTTTTCCTTTACAGATATATCTGTTATAAAGTTTGATTTATAAATTAGGCACAGTGAGAGATTAACAACAATAACTAATAATAAAATAGAACAATTATAACAATATACTGTAATAAAAGTTATCATAGATCTGAGCTATCTCAACATAGATTTTCTTTTTAAAGATTGTCCCTGAGGTAACATCTGTTACCAGTCTTCTTTTTTTTCCTTCTTCTCCTCAAAGCCCCTCAGTAGGTAGTCGTATATTCTAGCTGTAGGTCCTTCTGGTTGTGGCATGTGGGATGCCGCCTCAGCATAGCCTGATGAGCGGTGCCATGTCTATGCCTGGGATCCGAACCAGCAAAACCCTGGGCCGCCAAAGCAGAGCTCGTGAACTTAACCACTCGGCCACGGGGCTGGCCCCAGCATGGATTTTTTTTTTTCCCTTTCCTTATTAAGACAAGAGCTTTCAGCTTTTCACTTACAGGAAGCACTTCCTCTTTGGCACATCTGAATTGCCAGCATCACTACTGTTGCACTTTGGGGCCATCATTAAGTAAAACAAAGGTCACCTGAGCACAAGCGCTGCGCTGCCCCAACAGCTGATCTGACAACCGTGGGCAGGCAGCAGTTACAGTGCGGGTACACTGGACGGAGGGATGACTCACGTTCCAGACAGGAAGGAGCGAGATTTAACCAGGCTACTCAGAATTCGGCACAATTTAAAGCTTATGAGTTGTTTATTTCTGGAATCTTTTATTTAATATTTTTAGACTGTGGTTGACCAGGAATAACTGAAACCATGGAAAGTGAAACTGCAGATAAGAGTGGACTCCTGTAAATATCTTACATAATCACAGGGGTAATAACTGCAATGGGTTGAAACACATCAAAGATGCTTATATCAAATACGTTTGAATTCACAAGTTTATAACAATTTAAAAAATCCTTACTAGTCGTCTTTCCGGGATGCTAGAGAATCATCTCCTTACACTGAAAACTGGTAAATAAAAGGAAATTATTTCCTTACCTTTCCTGTAAGAACTTGCCTCAGTGGAACCAAATTGTAGGTGTGTGTGTATTGGGGAGGGGCATGGTTCTCTTTATAGAAATATTCCAGGTAATGAATGAAGAAGGAATGAGCCAGGGGCCTGCCCGGTGGTGTAGTGGTTAAGTTTGCTTGCTCTGCTTCAGCCTCCCAGGGTTTGCAGGTTTAGTTCCCCTGCGCACCGCTCCTCAAGCCATCCTGTGCCATCCCACGTACAAACTGGGGGAGACTGGCACAGATGTTAGCTCAGGGGCAATCTTTCTCAAGCAAAAAGAGCAAGATTGGCAAGAGCTGTTAGCTCAGGGCCAATTTTCCTCACCAAAAAAATTAAAAAAAAAAAAAAGGAATGATACACTTAGAATATCACCATTTTGCAACCCCTAATCAATGAATGGATCCGGGCATTGATCATCAATGGCTACTGAAGTCACCAAAAGACAAACAACACATCTCTCCAGCACCACACATGAATTGCCCCTGCTGAGAAAGAGGAGGAAACCCTGAATCTGGCCAAGACTTTAGGTCTCACTAGCAGGTTTCAGACAATACAGAGGACAGAGGAACATGTTAAATTACACCATGGGAATGCAGTCAGCCAAGTCCAGACTGGAACCTCTACAAGACCAATGATCTTTTCTACAACAAATAAATTGGAAGGGGAAAGAAAACAGAGGGAAGCGGTACCTGTAGTTTGAAAGACGTAAGATACATACAACTAATTACTTTGTGTGGACTTTGTGTGAATCTTGAATTAAAAAAAAATAACAATTATCATTTATAAAAGATTTTGAAATTTAAACACTGCCCAGATATTTGATTATATTAAGTGTGATATTGTGATATAATAAGAAATATATGTGGTCTCTGCCCCCAGTTCCTGGCACAGAGCCTCTAAAATCCTTGTAATTTCCTGAGTGACAGAGGTGCTAGGAGCATCTTTTATTCTATAATGTTTGGTCTTAGACCCTCGTTCCTGACACAAGAGCTTCTAAGACTCTTGGAATCTCTGGAGTGACGGTGTCTTCTGTATGCTAATGAGATGGCTGGCGGCTGGGAGCCCCTCGGTAGCTTCAGGATGGGGGCCGGTTGCTAAGGAAACAAACCGTGTGTTAGAGGATTGGAACTTGCCATCCCACCCCCTGACCTCCTCGGGGAGAGGAGAGAGGATGGAGATCGAGTCAGTCGCCAGCTGCCAGTGATTTAATCAGCCACACCTACATAATGGAACCTTCATAAAAACTTTAAACAGTGGGGTTCAGGGGAGCGTGCTCGTTGGTGAACACATTTGTCTGCTGGGAGAGTGGTGCATCTCACCTCCACGGGGACAGAAGCTCCTGAGCTTAGGACCCTTCCAGAACTTGTACTGTGTACCTCGTCATCTCACTGCTCACCTGTATCCTTTATCACATCCTTTAGAATGAACTAACTGGTAATACTAAGTAAAGTGCTTCTCTGAGTTCTGTGAGCCGTGATAGCAAATGACCAAGCCCGAGGAGGGGTTGTGGGAACTCTTGATTTGCAGCCAAGTTGGACAGATCTGTGGGTAACCTGGGGACCCATGACTTGTGACTGATGTCTGAAGTGGGGGCAAGTCTTGTGGGACTGAGCCCTTAACCTGTGGGGTTTGTGCTAACTTTGGGGTAGTTCGTGTCAGAACTGGTTGGTGTGGAAAACCCACACATTTGGTGTCAGAAGGTTGTGAGTTGAGAAACAACTTTCTTTTATTAAGGAATTATTATTAATTATTTTAGTTGTGATAATTAGATGTGGTTATGCTAAAGAAGAAAAGTTCTTCTCTGCTAGCCACATAGTGAAATATGTATGGATAAAATGCTGTGATGCTTGGCCTTTGTTTGAAAACAATATGTAGGAGGAGGGAGGAGGGGGTGGGGTGATAGATTGAGACTATCCATGAGTTCATAATTGTTGACTTTGGGGTGATGGGTGCCTGGGGGTCTATTATATCATTTTTTCTACTTTGATGCATGCTTTAAAATTTCTATAATAAAAGAGTGACAAACGTATGTCTCGAGCCTCTTACTGTGCTGATAAACAGAATTCTACAACCGCGTTTTTAATGGCTACCTAATTGTCCTTTGTCTTGATGTAGCATAAACAACGTAACCAGTCTCCTTTTGTTGGGCATCTAAATCAGCTCCAATCTTCTGTTCTCGTCAACAGCACTGAATGAATATCCTTGTGGATAATTCAACACGTAAGTGATACTGAACCAGGATCATTTTGCCTGATGCACAGTCATGCCAGTTACTGAGACGAGGAGTTTGCAGCAGAGAGAGGTTTATTCACAAGGCAGCCAAGCGTGGAGATGGGAGAACCAATCTCAAACCCACTTCCCTGAAAAATGGGGATAAGGGATATTTATGGGATAAAGGGGTGGGGTGGTCTGAAGTGTGGGAACAGATGATTGGAGATGAGGAGAAGTGAGGTAATTGACGATCTGCGCAAGCGTAGTCAGACTTCACAGCTCTTCATAGGACCCGTTCATAAAATGGCGGTGTTACCATGATCTGAGGGTGGAGTTTTTGGCTCCTTGACGTCAAAGGGTCACCTGTCAGTCATCCACGCAGGCCCAGTGGATGAGTCAGTGGTCTTAACCAGCCTGCACTGCACAAGGAGTCAACTCTCAGTTCCTGAAAAACTTAGTCACTCATTACCATGGTGACCCAAGTGTCAGAGACGTTATCTGTGGAGTGGGTTTTGGTAATGCGTTAACTACTTGTGCAAACAGACAACTAACTGAGTATAGTTAAAGCAGGTTGGCCCCCAGTTTTGCACGTCTCTCAGTATTTCTTAGGATAAATTCCTCTAAGTGGATTTTCTGAGTCAACAGGTAAGTGTATCTTTAAGGTGTTTGCCAAACTGCCCTGCAGAGACAAATTGGTTCACATTCCCTCCAGCAGCCCGGGAAAGGGAGGTCCTTACTCCTCTCTCCCAGTGACTTCTCATACTCTTTTCTCCCTGGGCTTCCGTGATCGTCTGTCGGCCTCACAAATCCTCATTCATCATATGTAATTGTCACATTAACCCAACGAGGCAGGTACTTTTATTATCATCATTTTCTAGTAGAGATGGAGGCTCAGAAAGGGCAAGTAACCAGCCCAAGTTCACAGAGCTCTAGTAAGATGTGACTGGCTCACATAGCTGCCTGATGGAGGACCTGGCCTGGGAACTACTGGCTGTATCAATGGGCACCTCTCCCTTTGCCTTCTCTGCTGGCTCCCCTTCTTTCTCTGAACTCCTCCATGGTCCCAAACTTCTGCTTCCTGCTCTCTTGGGTCTCTCATTCTTTTCTTCTGTGGCAAATTCATTCCCCACCAGGTCTATGAAGATAGCTCCTAAATTTGCACCTCGGTTCAGTTTAGTTCTCACGGGTTTCTATTTCCAGGTCTGTCTCTGGAGCGGGTGTCAGAATCACAGTGGCCTAGGGAAGCAGAAACATCTCTGGGGCAAAGTTCAGGACATGGGTGGTGGTGATGGTTGCACAACGATGTGAATATACTTGAACTATACACTTAAAAATGGTTACTGTGGGGGGCTGGCCCCGTGGCCGAGTGGTTAAGTTCACGTGCTCCGCTGCAGGCGGCCCAGTGTTTCGTTGGTTCGAATCCTGGGCGCGAACATGGCACTGCTCATCAAACCACGCTGAGGCAGCGTCCCACATGCCACAACTAGAAGGACCCACAACGAAGAATATACAACCATGTACTGGGGGGCTTTGGGGAGAAAAAGGAAAAAATAAAATCTTTAAAAAAAAAAAAAGGTTAACATGGTGAATTTTATGTATGTGTATTTTGCCACAATAAAACACACACAGATACCAAGTGTGTTGAATGAAGTTAACAACGTGTTTAAGAAACATCCCAAATTTAGCATGCCCTAGACTGGGCCCCTAATGTCCCCTCCCTGCCCAAACTGTCCCATCCTCAGCCTTCCCATCACAGCTGATGGCAGCTCCATCCCCTGGAGACAGAACATTTGACGCTTCTCTTCTCTTCCACCCCACATCCAATTGGTTAGAAACCCCAGGGGTCTCTCTGCACGATATAGCCAGAGTCTGACCACGGCTCACCCCTCCTTGGCTCCCACCCAGGTCCGAGCCACCGTCATCTCTGGCCTGGATTATTGCAATAGCCCGCGATGGGTCTCCTGGCTTTGGCTCCAGCTCCCTGGCGTCTGGTCCCTACACAGCAGCCGAGGGAGTGCATTGAAATGTAAGTCACATCATGGCACTCCTCTGCTCAAAGGTGAAAGCCGGTCTCCACTGTGTTCTGTGAGGCCTCCGTGATGAATCCGTTACCTCTCTGAGCTCACCTCTGTTCCTCTATCCTTCACCTCTAATCCAGCCACACCAGCTGTCTTGCTGGGCCTAGAACATGCCAGAAATGCTCCCACTTTGGGGTCTGGACGCTTCTCCCCAGATATTCGCATGGCTTTCTTTCCCAAAGTTTTGTAGGCAAGGAAAACGTAATTTTCCCTCTGCCCTTCTAAGTTTTTAGCTGAGACCGCTGCAATCAAAGACAGATTGACAAGAGAAAGAAAAACAGAAGTTTATTAACATGTATACCTCATGGAAACATGGGGACACTCAGGACAAATGAGGGACTCCTCGAGGCGGCTTAGAATTCAGGCTTAAATCCACCATAAGAGGGAAAGGGAGGGGGAAAGAAAGGCCTCCTAGGGGACAGTAAATGACTTTCAGGAAAGCACAGCTGGGAGGTGTGACGGTTGTGACAAAGTTTGGCTGTGGTGTCACTTCCACTCTCCTCTCCCGTGATGAGTCAGTCTTCGTGGGTGATGAGGCCCCCTCCCGGGAGGGGGTTTATGACAGCTGAGTTCCTCCTGGAGAACCTGTCTTTAGGCAGAAAAGAGGAATTTAGAGAAAGCCTCTCCCCGCATTTGCTGTTTTTCAAGTGCCTACAGCTCAAAATAATCACCACAGGAAAGTAGTGGATTTTGGGGTGCACGTCCTGCTACGGGTCCATCTCAAGGTTCTGCTTAAATGCCCCCTCTGTCCCAAGGCCTTTCCTGACCCGATTTTAAATGGTGGCCCTGCCCAGGCCTCTTACCCCTTTCCCTGTGTTACCGCTCCTTTTTCCCATAGTACCTTCTAGTACGCCATGTCATTTACTTATTAGGGCTGTTACGTAATGTCTGTCTCCCCCACTGCCATCTAACACGACTTACTGCTGTATCCCAAACCAGCCAGCACAGGGCCTGGCACAGAGTCCGGGCTCAGTAAATACAAGTCAAAGGCGTGTGTGAGTTAAAGCGCTTTATTTACGACAAAGTCTGTACACACGTGAGCAATTGCTCTTGCTTCCACTTTAATAGTTTATTTCCAGTGGCCGAAGGACGTCTTCCCCAGGATGTCCTGATAGCGACTCCAGCCAGGGCCGGGTCTCCTGCTTGGCCCTGGCTTGTCCAGCCCTGCGGGTAGCGCCACCATCAGACTGCTTGTCCTCCCTCTGTTCTCTTTCCTCAGCACCTTCTCCCTCTCCCCGAAACGTCTCCCATTTGCCCTGTCCACTCCCCTCCAGCTATGGTGCTGCTTCTTGAAGAGATGCCTGGTCAAGCTGCGCCCTTGCTCAAAGACCTTTGCCGGCTCCCCATTGCGTAAGATTTACGTACAAACTCCCTGGACTGGGTTCAGACTTGCCCGCGAGGCTCCCGAATGACCTTTCCTTCTCTGCTTTACATGTGACGGAGGCTCGGGACAAACTGGATTCCTTAGAACGCTGTTTTTGCGCCTCCATGCCGTTGCTTAGGCTGGCCCCTCTACCTGGAGGGCCCTCCTGCATCTTTGCTTGCCCCAAGTCAGGCCCGGCGTCAGCATCACCCGCAGCCGAAGCCTTTCCTGAGTATGCTCTACGGGCACGCCCCCTCCGTCTTCTGGAACCTGGTGCATGATCTTCTATTCTGGTGGGTGTCTGGTGCTGACTTGAGTTTTGGATCATGTCATTTGGAGGCCACCCTGCCGGACACGGGCTGAGCTGTGCTGCGTTCTTTTCTATATCCCCCGATAGTCGCAGCACAGCGCCCACTTTCCTTCAAGCCAAGTGTTACTTCGAATTTCAGGCCAAACGCGGAGCCACAGAATAGGCACATTTCCTGCAGTGGCCACAAGATGGCAGCATAGACCGCGCTTCGGGACAGACGAGGCCTCTAGTTCCTCCCGCCTTCCCAGAGGCCGCAGCCCTAAGAGGTAACCCGGTCCCCTCCGGGTGTGTGGAGGAGGGGCCTCTCTCTAGGGCTGGGGGCGTTAGGTCTGGGGTGGGGGTGCGGGCTGGCGGCTTGTAGTGTGTCTGCGTGTGTCTCCTTCCCCCTCCTCACCAAGGCCCACTCTGAGGTCCCGTTTCCGAGAGAGACCCGGGTGGATGGACGGAGCACTGGGCAGGGAGTCGGCAGGTTTGGACGCCGGGTCTGCACTGCGGCCTTGGGTGAGTGTCGTCTGTGTACCACGAAAGGGCCGTCACAGAGCCCAGCTCCTGGCTCCAGCCCGTGAAGATTCCGCTCCCCGTCCTCCTCCGCGGGCCCTTGCCGGTTTCCCGAAGGCGCGATGATGGATGGTCGCGCTGACATCTGCCGTTCCCCACCTTCTCTCTCTTTCTGCGATTATGTGTGACCGAGAAGAGGGAGAAGGTGGGGTCCCTGGGGCCCCAGAAGGTCCTGCCTCCGTCTCCAGGCCCACTTGTCCATCCTTATCGAGGCAGGACAAGCCCCATCCAGGCAGGAAAAAAAACGTCATGTTCCTTAAGAGTCTGGCCTGTGACCCGGAGGGAGCTCCTCCACACCCGTGGCCGCGCTCACCGGAGAGGGAGGGGCGCGCTGCCTGGGGGGTGGAAGGTCGTGGGGTGACACGGCCGGCAAACACAAGTGTCCAGGCCGTGGGAGCCGCCATAATACTCATACTAACATTAATAATTAAAATCCCATCTGACGATTCTAACTTTACCCTGAGACCCACCAAGAGAACAGGGGAGGGATGGTGGGGACGTAGGGATGCCTGAAATGTGCTCGATGAGGGAGCAGGAGAGAGGAGAGAGGAAGGACGAAGATGTCCGAGGAGGGTCATCCCTGGGAGAGGGGGTGCGCGGTTCAGCCTCCCTCCCCGCGGCCGTGGGCCCGGCCAGCAGAGGGCGCCGCGAGCGCGCCGGCCGCCCTGGGTCTCCGGCAGCTCCGGTCCGAGCTCGTGTCTTCCCGAACTGCAGGCCTCCGCGCGCGCGGTCGCTGGGGATGCGATGCTGGTTAATTTGGGGACGTGTCGCCGTTTGTAATTGCTGGCCTGTGTCCCGAGTGGCAACCGTGGGTTTGCCTGTAATCACCCCAGCAATCATGCATTCAGTTAACACTGCTAAGCACCCCCGCTCGTGTCAAGCGCTGTACTGGGAGTAAAGTGGCAAGCCAGGAGCATGCCCTGATAACCAACACCCGGGTCACGTGATCCAGGTGACAGAGGCCAGCTCAGGCTGCTGGGGGAGCACCGAGGAGGGGTTGAGCACTTCCCACTACCATCCCTCTCACGTGCACCAACCCTGGGGTGAGCAGGGTTATGCTTTT
Organism: Equus quagga; assembly: GCF_021613505.1. NCBI lineage: Eukaryota > Metazoa > Chordata > Mammalia > Perissodactyla > Equidae > Equus > Equus quagga. Next base: position 95,499,187 of record NC_060277.1, on the reverse strand, counting down.
TTAGCAGAGGAGAGAATCGGTTCAGAGAGGTTAAGTCACCTGCCCAAGGCCACACATTCAGTAAGGGGATGAGCTGGGATTTGCCCCCAGAGCCTGGTTCCAGAGTGCCCTCCCACCTGCCCGGTGAGACTGCCTCTGCCAGGGAGCAGCCAGTGAGGCTGCGATGGCATGAGGGCCTGCCCTGGGGTCAAGGAGGCGACTCCACCAGGACAGGAGCCTGTGGAAAGGGGAGGTTACAGGGCAGCTGATTTCATCTCAGAATGAGGAAGAACTTTCCAGTAATCAGAGTTGCCCAGTCATAGAATGGAGGAGTCCAAGGACAACAAGTGCCGTGTCTCTCCCCACACTTGGCAGTGGCTCCCTGCTGAGCCGGGGGCATTCCCCCAGTGCTGGAGGTTCTGTCTGGCACAGGCTCCTTCTCTCTCCGGCCTTGTCTTGCCCCCTCTGTGTTCTTGCCTCTCCGTCCTTCTTTCAGCAACTTGCTGGCATACTGCTTGCCTCTGGGCCTTTGCACGTGCACACTCCCTCTTTGTCTGGCCAACTCACCATTCTTCAGGCTGCTCAAGGCCTTCCCTCACTCCTAACAAGGTCAGGTGGCCTGTGTGCTGCTCATTTGGGCTTCTCTGCTCCCCTAGATGTGCCTGGTCGTGCCTTCCTGACAGTATTGGGTGACAGCCTCTCCCTCTAGACTGTCAGCTCCGTGCAGCCGGGTTGGCATTGCCTTGTTCTCTGGCATCTCTCCAGCGTCCAGCAGGCCAGGGCTGTGCCTCACTCCGTGCTTAAGAATTTTGTTGGAAAAATGAGTGAATGATGAATGAAGGCAAGAAAGAATGAAGGAAGCGTGCAAAGCCAAATGCCCGGGCAGGGGGACCGGGGTCAGCAGACCTGCAAGTTCCCTCCCGTCACCCTCTGGCTACAGCTGACGTTCTTTGCTCAACTCTCCAGGAATTAGAGACTCAGGGCCACAGTCAACAAGCATTGGTTCAGCATCTAACACGTGCCTGGCACCCGGCCAGGCACTGTCACGTGTGTTCTCCCCCATCAAATCACGAACAGGGACGAGGGGAAACGTTTTCGGTGGACACGAGCTTGAGGCTTCCATCCCTGCCTGGAATGGTTTGCGCGTTGGTCTCGGCCACTGCCACCCCGGGCTGCACCGGCCCTGCCCTCTCTCTCGGGCCCCACCCGTCCTGGGCTCCCGGCTGCGTTTCCGGAGAAGGCCAGCAGGTGACGGCAGAAGCTAAGAGTCGGGGCTCAGCGCGCGCCTGCCAGCCGCCGACTGCCGGCAGGGGGCGCGGCTGCTCCACCTGGTGCGCAGGTGAGTTCGGTGGGTTTTACCGGCTGGACGAGGCAGCCGGAGCAGCCCGGCCAGGAGTAGGGTGGGTCCAAGGCGCAGCAGGGGAGGAAGACTGCGTGGCACCCTCGTTCCTGCTCATTTGTGCAGTGCGGTCTTAACCTCTACTTTATAGGTAAACTTTCTTTGTATTGGGCCAGAAGGTAAATATTTTAGGTTTTGCTGGCCATATGGTCTCTGTTGCAAATACTCAACTGTGTCCTAGAAGTGGAAACAACCCAGGACAAATGCGTGTGGCCGTGTTCCCATAAGTCTTTATTTGTGGGTGTGGAAATTTGAGTTTCATACAACTTTCAAGTGTCATGAAATATTGCTCTTTTTTTTACTTAAAAAAAAAAAAAACTACTTAAAAAGGTAACAAGCATTCTTAGCCCTTGGGCAGGGGGACCCCTGATCTAGATGAAGTCCCAAACCGGGGCCTGGCGTATGCTAGGCGCTCACAGAGTGCTAGCTGGTGTCAGCCATCTGGGGGCGGAGACAGGGGCCCACGCAGCCCCGCTCTGTGGCTCCATGGGCCCCTGTCTCCACCCCCTGAGAGTGCAGCAGGGCACTCTCCTTCCAGTGTTGGCCCCTGTCTCCTCTCCTCCTGGCATCTGGCTGCATTTTCACACCTCCAGGTCTCTACCTTGGCAGTTCCCTCCTCCTAATGACACCCCTGTCCTTTTCCTCCTCCAAGGCTCCGTCTCATTGGTCTCTTTGTAAAAATTCAACTTTATTGAGGTATTGAGATATTTACCTATTTTAAGTACAGAGTTCATGAGTTTTGACAAATGTATGGGACCATCACCACAATCAAGATACAGAACATTTCCTTCACCCCAAAAGCTTTCCTCGTGCCCTTTCCTAGTCAGCCTTGGCTTTAAAACAACATGTCTCCCAATTATTCAGAGCTTGCAATGTGCCAGGCTCCACGGAGGTGCTTGACAAGTTCTGTGTCACTACAAAGCCTTGAGAACCTGGTGAGACGGGGACAGTGTTATCATCCGGCACCTGCCAGCTCAGGACCGTGAGTCAGGGGCAGAGCTGCAATCTGATCCTGGCCTGCTGGTTCCCAGGGCATCCCTCTCCTGTCTGCCTCCCCCGCTCCTTCATGTTCCCAGGGGCCTTGTGCACACAGCTCCTGCCCTCCTGGCTGCTCACGGTATGGCCTGGGCCCAGCAGCGTCCGCATGCCCTGGGAGCTGGCCAGAAATGCAGAGTCTCAGGCTACGCCCAGAAGTCCTGAGTCCCCAAGCCCCCTAGTAATTTCAAGGCTGAGAAGCGCTGTCCTGAGGCCGTCTCTTACTGGGGACTGGTGGCTGCATTGTGTCCTCTTCCCTCCCAGACTGTGAGCTCCTGGAGGGCAGGGGCTGAGCCACCTCAGGGCCTCCACCCTGCAGCCCCCAGGGAATCTAATTGAATTAGTAGATGAAGGGAAGAGCAGGAGGCCAGAGCTTCCGGGAGCGGGGCTGTGTATCTTAGGAGCTGGTGGGAGGAGTGAGGTCAGCTGGCTGGGGGGGTGAGGGGCGGGGGTTTGTCTATCCACTTGGAGTCCTGAGATCTGTCTCCCCACTCACTCTGGCCACTGTCCAAGTTGACTCAGAGAGTCTGGGTTCATCTGCATATCATTTGCATGCGATTAGCATATCTATCTGGTTCTTTTCCTCTTCTCTCTTACGTGAGCAGGAGCGGGCTGGATTTGGAGAGCAGGCTGGATTTGGGGAGCGGGCTGGATTTGGGGAAAGAGTGGACAGGACAGAGGGCTGGGAGTGTTGGGGATGCCTTGGGCTGCACACCTAGACCTGGCCCCTCACTGATGCCCATCCAGGGAGCAGGTCTGGGGTTAAGCGATGACACTTTTTGGGTGAGGGGTGTACCTGCTAGGTCCTCCAAGCTCTGGACACTTGCTCTGGGAGCAAGGCTGGGGCCGGGCTCCCCGAGTTCCCCTGCCTGGGACGTGCTGTTCACACAGAAGGATTCTCTACAGCAGTGAGAGAACCTTGCAGACGTAATGCTGAGCAAGAAGACGTAAAGGAAGCCATATTATATGAGTGCAGTTATAGAAAGCACGAAAGCAGGTTGTGCGAATCTGTGCTGCCAGAAGTAATGGTCCCCCGGGGCTTAGTGCCTGGAAGGGGCACCAGGGGCTCTGGGAGGCTGATTGTTTTGTGATCTGGGTGCGGTTATACGGTGTGTTCACTGTGAAAGTTTGTTCACTTGTACAGGGATTATAGGTGCTTTTTTCTGTATATGAACAAAAAGTTGAAAAAAGATCCGCTTTAAATTTCGGGAAGAGTCCTCTGCGTACTCCACTGTGAGGAGACCTTCCTGGCTGCTTCTCTCCCTCCTGCCCGCCCTTCGCAGCTCTCAAGGCCCTGGCTGCTCCACTCGTGTAATTTTTGGTTTCACTTGCCCTCCTCTTCACTGGGCTCCCTGAGGGCAAGCTCACGTCCTCTTCATCCCGTGTCCCCTGACATGGGACCGGGCACAGAACAGATGCTGAAGACATGGATGACTCCTGGGGAGCAAAGTCCTGCTGGGGAGGGGGGATGGTGAGAGAGGGCCGCGCAGCCCCCGTTCAGCTGGGCTGGGGTCTGCATGGGGTGGGGCGGGTCGGGGCAGCGACGGGGTGGGACTGGTGGGTGCTGCTGTTCCAGGGGTTCCCTTGGGAGGTGGGTAGGGGTGCCGTGGAGAGCTCAGGTGAGTCAGGGGCCTGAGTTTTGGCTAGACTTCATCCTGTCTTCCCCCTACAGGCCCTGGGGTACCAAACAACCTGAGGGAGTGTTTCTCCTTACGACCCAGCCCCCAAGAAGGCCAGCACTGAAACACCTGGCTGCGGTCCAGGGCTAGAAGAGGGCTAAGGGATGGGACAGCAGAGGGTGCCAGGGGAGAGGGGTGTGACTCAGGGGTCCCTGGGTGGGCATGGGCGTGGGTGTGGGTGTGGGGGACTGCCCACATCTGGGTCCTCAGCCCCTGGCCTCTCGCTGCTGCTCCCTCTAGCCCAGGTGGGCACCTCCTGTTGCCTGTGAGTTCGCCCCTGACCCTGAGGCCACCTGGGCCTTTGCTGAGGCCCCTTCAGACTCGGGCTGGGGAGGCTGAGGTCTGGCTGCTCTGGACTTGCCCTGTGCTGGGGCTGCTCTGAGCCTGCCCGGTCCTGCGCCTGACTCACCCCTGTTCTCTGCCCTGTGCGTCGGGCCTCCCCACCTCCCGAGTTACAGGGGCATCAAAGCACCACAGAGCCCCTCCCTACCATCTGGAACTTGTCGTCAAAGGGCTTTGGGCAATGGCCTGGCCTCTCTGGCCTCAGTTTCCCTTTTCTGTAGAGTGGGAAAACAATTCTGGCAGCTGTGAGGTCAGACAAGTTGGAGACTATGGGAGACCTTGGGACCCAGAAGTGTAGGGAGCAAAGGCTTGCTGGGGGGAGGATGGTGAGTGAGGGGCCACGCAGCCCCCGTCAGCTGGGCTGGGGTCTGCACGGTGGGGGCAGTGACGGGGGGGTGCCCGGTCTGTGCTACTGTTCCAGGGGATCCCTCGGGAGGTGGACAGGATGCTGCGGAGAGCACAGGAGAGTCAGGGGCCTGGGTTTTGGCCTGACTTGATCCTAACTGTCTGCAGGCCCATTCCCCCTCTGGGCCTCAGTTTACCCTCTTGTCTAGGGGGCCATGGGGTTCAATGGTCCCTCAGGCCCCTAGCTCCGAGGCTCTCTCCTGTCCCTGCTGTTTGACCTGCATGGGGGTTATTTTGCAATCAGCACCTACATTTTAAAGCTTAGGCAGCTTCCCAGCAAATCCAGAGTCTGGCTTCCTGAGTGCAACATGAGGAGGTGAGGCGGCTTTGGGACCCCCACATTTGTGGGCAGCAGCCTGGGATGGCTGCTGGGGAGGGGACTTCCATTCCCCCGGGGCCCAGCCCTCCCTGCTGTCCACTCCCCGGGGGCTTGACCCTGCAGGCATTTGAGTCTGTGGCCTGCTGGCTTCCCTCCAGCCAGGGGGCCATGCCTGCCCAGGACCCTCTGTGCCCCGTCAGCTCGGCCCCCGGAGCGGCCCCGTGGCTGGCGCAGCTGCAAGGACAGGCCTCCTCCCTCTGGCTTTGCCTATCTGAGGCCTCAGAGGACAGGTCTGGACTGGATTGCCATGAGCTCATGTGTTTATCCAAAGCAGAGGCCGAGGGCTTGGAGCTTCCAGGGGTGTCCAGAGGCTTGGTCAGGGCCAGAGACAGTGTCTGCTTGTGGGGAGCTGGGTCCCTCCCACCCGGGGCCGGGTCCTTCCCCTCCCCCTGCGATCACCCCCATTCTGTGTCTCAGCCTGGTGACAAGGACCTTAAAGACCAGCACCTTGCCTGTATGCCTGTCCCTTGGCCTCACCTCCATGCCCCCACTTGCAAATGCCCATACTGATTGGGGTTTTTGTGGCATGGCTGTCCACATCCTTGAATCCTCTCCCTTTCTTCCCCTGCCAGCCCCCTCCCCCAAGACCCAGCTTCTCCATGTCCTGGAAGCCTTCCCTGTCCTGTCTTCGTGGGGGCCCCATGGTGCTGCCCATGGCCTCCTGCACTGGGCTGTGTGTCCCTGATGTGGGGTCAGGGCCCCGGTCCTGCCTCCCCAGCCTCCAGCACAGAGCCAGGCACACAGGTGGTGCTTAATAAATGGTCTAATGAATGAAGGCTGGCTTTTGTCTGAGAGGCAGGGGCTGAGGCCGTGACAGGGACCTGGTGAGAAGTCACCAGGGGTCAGGCCGGGAGTCTTTTGGCTATTGCTCGGCCAGTGCTGGGGGAGGGGGAAAGAGTAGCCCCCACCCTCAGGACCAGCAGGGAGGGAGGCCCCCTCCCCTCCAGCACCCTTCCTGGCCACAGCCCTGGGCTCCTGCACTCAGCCATCCCTTGGATCTCATGGGTGGCAGCCCCGGGCCGGGCAGTGGGCCTGTGGGGATGTGTAAGGAGCCCTCATGGCCAGGGGTCCCCAGCCAGCCACAGTTCCCCACCATAGCCCAGCTGTTCCACCTCTCAGCTCACAATGGGGGGAAGAGAACTAGGGAGGCTCCTCAGGGACACTTTACTGATGGGGAAACTGAGGCCCAGAGAGGGGCAGTAACTTGAGCTGGTGTCCTGGGAACCTCTCCCGAGTGGCCTGAGCCAGGCTGTGGTATGGTCAGTCCTGGGGGTCAGGACATAGCAGTGGCTGCCTTGTTGGGGTCCCAGGCCCCAGGCCCCCATCTGAGCTGCAGGAGAGCCCGCCCTGCCCCCAGCAGACTCAGCCTGGCCCGGTGTGTCCCAGAGCCAAAGGGAGGGCGGGAGCAAGTCTGAATCGGCTCGGGAGCTGCGAGTCCCAGCTGGCTCTCCCTGCCTGCAGGCCCTGGGAGTGGGAAGCCCGAGCTCCACACCGCAAATCCTCCACCTTCCCTCCGCACCCACTCAATCAGCCTGGGGCGCAAACACGGCAGGGAGCCAGCCCCAGCCTCCCTCCTTGGTAACCGAGGCGCAACACCCAACACTGGAGACTGTTTGTCCTGCCAACGCCACACCCCAACCTGGGCCTGCACCCCTGGCGGCTGAGGAGAAGCCTGGCTGCAAGTGAGAGCAGCTGGGCAGGGGGCAGCAGGGCCCCGTGGGCCTGGGGATCTGTCCTCTCCCTTCCTAAGCTCAGGCCAGCCAGCTGTTGTCCCAGCACCCTTTGACTGTGTGGCCCCCAACCCCAGCCCCGGCTCCCAGCCCCTCTGGTCTTGGTGGGGCTGGAGAGGAGACGGCCGGCGAGAGGCACTGTGCCTGAATCACAGCAGAGAAGTGTGGGTCCCAGGAAGAGAGCCCTCTCGGGCTGGCCAGCTGTGGGGAGGGTTCAGGGAAGGGAGGGCAGGAGGGGGCCCTCTGTCCTGCCTGGGGACAGCAGGGGACGCATGGGAGGTTCGCCAGCCCCCAGGGTCAGCGCCAGCATCAGGTCTGCGGACTGGCTGGGTGGGTGAGCAGCAGGGATGTCAAGGCCTGGGGAAGCGGGGGTGGCACTGTGGAGGGAAGGACAGTTTTTCTGACCCTCACTGGCTTTTGGTCTCCTTGGCCCAGGGCTTGGGATTGTGGGGAGACAGAGAAAGGAAGATGGGGCGTCTCGGTCCCTGGGAAGCCCTCTGTCTGAGGGAGGAACATGGCCCCAGCCTTCGGGGAGCTCCTAGTCTGAGGAGGGAGACGTAGCCCCTGTCCTGGGGAGTCTGGGATATCCATGCTGGAGGACAGACAGAGGACCCACGGGATCGCCCGGGCCTCCTGGGGCTTGGCAGATGGCACTGCGACTTGGGGAGGGGAGGAACCTGAGGGTCTTTCCGTTTCTCCTCCCTCCCAAAGTCACCAGGCCAGGTCAAAGCTGTCATTGATTTCCCACTGCTTGTCAAGTGCTTGCAGGCTGAGCAGCCGCTTCCTCGCCACTTGAGTCCTGCACTGCGGGAGGAGCCATCACGGCCCCCTCTGACAGATGAGGAAACTGAGGCTCAGAGAAGGGACGAGGCCTGTGCTAGAGGGCTCAGGTCCTATGGGACAGACCGCTGTGTTTGGAGCACCCACTATCCTGACATTTGGGGGAACCTGCTGTGGGCAGACCCCGTGCTGTGCAGGAGAAGGGCAAGTCCAGCAGTGTCCCTGCTGTGCCCCCAAGTCCTGAGGCCCGGTGGGCGCTGACCCAGCCCGTGGCCCCTCTCTCACACCCTGTCACAGGCTTCAATCCCTGGGTGCCAATGGGGAGGGTGGGGCGGAGAGACTGGTCCTGCTGAGGCTGCAGCTTCCCGGCCCACCCAGGCTGAGTCAGGGCCGGGCGGGAGCCAGGGGGTGGCAGCTTTCCCAGGCCAGCCCGGGCGGCGTCCACATTCCTCACAAGCGGGTGCGTCCGGGCTTGGCCAAGCCAGGTGTGCTGCGCCCCGCCCAGACCCCCGCTTGCCCCAGCCAGCTCAGCGCCACTGCCTTGTAAGGACGGGGCCTGGCAGCTGCCTGGGATGGGGTGTGGGAAGTGCTTGCCTTGCACGTCCTTGCTTGGTGGGGGTTTCAGGCTGCTGGAGCCCCAGCCCCACGATGGGCTGGGCATTTGGGGTGCCCCTGTTCACCCCCTACTCATGCCCCTCCTTGGTCCCTGCACTCAGGGAGCTGGAGGCTGAGGCTTACGATAGTCTGTAGTTCGGGACTTGCTCCTTTTCAGCAAATTCTGGTGGAAGTCTGAAGGGTGTTCTGAGAGCTGGGGGTGGCAAGCGTCTCCCAAAGCCCGGGAAACCTCAGGGGGCACATCCTGCTCATTGCCCCCAGTCTCTCAGGGAGGGCTTTATCCTCACCAGCTGGAGCTCTGGGTGCTGGGTGGGGTCCTGGGGCAGAGGCTCTGAGTGGGGCCCTGTGCCCGTGGGCCCTGGCCTGCTTCCCCCACCCCCCAACCCCTGGCTTTCTGCATTGACACAGGGACTGGGAGGGACCTACGTGGGTGTCAGTCCAGGTCATCCCCACTACTCACTTGTGGTGGAATTCTGCCCACAGTCCACTTGCTCTCTCTGGGGCCTCAGTTTCCTCTCCTGTAAAAGGAGGACAGAAGCCCCTGCCCTGCCAAGGCCCCTGGGCTCTTGGTGGAGGGAACGTGACCTGGAGACTGAGGAAGTGCTTTGGGACTGAGACGGGCTGTGCTGAGACCCCACCCCTTCCCCACTGGGGGACCCCCAGCCCAGCCCATGGCAGCTCTACAGCTTCCCCATCAGCCTCTGTGGCTCAGGCCAGGCTCCCAGCTGGGGGAGGGGGAGGTACCCTCAAGTCTGGGATTTGGGGACCCTGCCCACTGTTCACCCCTTCCTCTGAGGTCTGCGGTAGAATGGGTGCAGGGTGCCCTTGCCTCCCCTCACCCTGTTCTGTAGCCTCAGCAGTTTTGAGCTTAGCCCGTGGGCCGGGGCTGGTCCTCGTCATGCCCCTGCAGCAGGCAGGGCAGGGCTGTTTCTTGGGCGGGCCCTGGGCTGCTGGGGCTGCAGAAATCACTTCCCAGCACTTGGTGGGAACAAACGGCCCCAGCCCTGGGCCCAGGGTGGGCGTGGGAATCCCGTCCTGCCTGGAAGGTCAGGAAGGGTGACACCAGGGCTGTGGGAGAGAGACTGAGGGATGAGCCGAGATGTTGACGCTGCACCTGTGAGGGGCAGCACCTGAGCTCCAGGCAGCCAGGGGGCCTGAGTCAGGGGAGAGGGGTAGCAGAGTGGGTGCAGCCCCCCGCCCCAGCTTGCCCATCACTGAGCAGTGGGGGCAGGACTGGCCTGGGCTGTGTCAGGCTGGGGCAGGGACCCTCAGCATCCTCCTCCCCAGCCTTCCTTTCACTGAGCCCTAGGGCTGGCATTCTGGGGTGACCTTGTTCCTGGGGACCCTCTAGGGACTTTGGCTGCCATCCCCCCTCCCCTGTCCAGGGCCTTGTGGCAGGAAGGTAGCACCTTGTCCTGGGAGGTGATGCTGTTTGCAGTGGAAGGAAGTGCCTCAGCTCCTTGAAGGCCCTGCTCCGTGTCCTGGCGTCCTGGGGTTGAGGCTAGTTCAGTGTGTGTGTGTGTGTGTATATGTCTCTGCTTGCATGTGTGCATTCGTGTGTATATGCTGGGGGGAGGCAGTTGTCCCAGTGGAAGTGGGCTTCTGGATGTTTGGACCAGGGTCCCTGTAGTTGGATTCCGAACCCTGGAAGGACTCTGGGAGTTGGCCCTGAGAGCCCGGCCCAGGGCAGCCTGGGAAATCGTGGGAACAGGTGAGAACAGGCTGGAAGGGTGCGGCCGCAGCTGGAATGTGTGGGTTGGAGCAGCCCCACCCTTCCCCAACCAGGAATGGGCCCTAGCTGGGGAGCCAGGACCCAGTGCCCTCCCCCAGCTGTTCCCAGCTCTGCTCTGCCATGCCTGCCAGCCCCTGCTCCTCCTGTGGGGGACCCCACACCCCCTCACTCCTTGCTGGGCTAGAGCCAGCCTCCTGGCTGCGGCAGGCTGTTTGGGAAGAGCTGGCAACTTTTCCTGAAGATTCCTAGGTTCTTGGTGCCATGTGTTTGTTTCTGAGCCTTTGCACAGACAGACCCTCTGTCACTGATGGGGGACTCAATCTGATGAGTTAGGGAAGGACATGGCTGCACCTGGGGGGTTCCCTGGACCAGCGGATGGAGTTTTTGGGCTAGCTCTGCTCCCAGGAGGGGGGCTGAGGGCAACTGCCAGTCCTGGAGCTTCTGGACACACACTGGCGGCCTCTGCAGAGTGTCTTTGTCTCCTGTCCTGCAGAGTTGACCAGGGTGTCCTGTGGCCTTCAAGAGAAAGTATGCCTAGTATGGCATACAGGGCCATCCACAGGTGGGCTCCCGCCAGACTCTCCAGGCCCAGCTTCCATCTCACTGTCCCCAGCCAACTTGCCTTGTGCACAGCATCTCACTCTCCCGGAAAGCACCAGGCCCCTGTGCCTCACGGCCTTTGCCTGGAAAGCCAGGGTCTACCTGGGACCCTCTGTGTACGGGTCCCTGTTCAGACTCTGTCCCCTGCTGTCCTGTACCCCTCGTAGGTGCCCCCACAGCCGCACCTGCTCAGGCCTCCATGATGCCCTGCTCAGTCAGCCTGTGAGGTCCACGTGTGTCTCCTGGACACAAAGCTCCCCAAGGTCAGGGTCGACTGTGTGTCCACTGTCATGGCCCCAGGCCCTCCCTCACGGAGCTCAGGGAGTGACAGAATGAACTAACGAATGGGTGCGGGAAGTGTGAGGCATTCCTCTGAGGCCTGTGGACTTGCAAAGGCTGTCATATGATCCTAGCTCTGCTTCTGCTTCCTCCAGTCTGAGGAGACATCCCTCCACCTTGGGATTGGGGTCTCCTGGGAAGGTTCCAGAAATCTCTTTTAGGATCAAGGTGGTACAAGCTCCTTCTCTCCCCCTGTGAAGACTCAAGTTTAATGGGCCAGTGTGTGAGTAGTAATGGCTGCTTTGTGTGAGTGTGTGAATGTGTGTAAAGTATGAACAGTGAGAGGCCTGTAAATGTGCACAAGTGTGAGTGTGTGCATCAGTGTGTCCATGAATGTGTGAAAGTATGAGTGTGTCAGTTAATGTGTATTAGTGTGTGAGGCTTTGAATGTGTACTAGTGTGTGAGGTTGTGCAAGGCTGTATGAATGTGTGAGAGTATGGATGTGAGTGAGTGTGAGTGTGTGTGGGTTTGTGACTGTATGTGTAAGTCTGTCAGTCTGTGAGTGTGAATGTGTGTAAGTCTGTATGAGTGTGCACGTGAGCTGATTGTGTTAGTGTGGGAGTCTGTGAGTGTGTAATGTATGTGAGTGTGTGTGGATCTATGAGCGGGCGTGAGTATGTGTATGCCTGTGATTGTGAATGTGTGTCTATGAGTGTGACTGTGTGGAGGCTGTGGATGTGTGAACCTGGGAGTGTGTATGTAAATGTGTGTGAGCTTGTAGGAGTCTATGAATGAGCGAGAGTGTGAATTTGTTGGAGTGTGAGAGTGTGAATGTGTGTGAGCTGTGTGGCTTATTGGGGAGAGGCCTGACGAGGACCCAAGGCCACGGTCAACCCTGGGAAACTCAGAGCCCTCCCCGGGAGTTCTGGGGAGACCAGGGCGCTGAGGCTCAGTGCTGCCCCAGGAGAGTTTACTCAGAGGGGTGAGTGGTCTTTCCTCATCCTAGAGAGAGCTCGGAGGCCGTTCTTTACCAGAAAAAAAAGTAATACCACAAATAATAATAATAATAAGACATAATATTTTATATAATATAATATATATTATATTTATATATGATATAAAATAATAATAAAAATAATATCTACAAAATCTGCATAGGATTTGAGAATTAAGATACAACAAATACCCGTGAACCCACCGCCCAGTTTCAGAAGCTCTGAGGAGCGCTCCTTCCCAGGACGCACTGTAAAGCACTACCTGGATTTTGGGTTATTCTTTTTTTTTCCCCCAGTAATTTTACTGAGGTCATAATGTTTTATAACATTGTGTAATTTCGGGTGTACATTATTATTTATCAATTTCTGAACACACTTCCTGGTGCTCACCCCCAGTAGTCTGATTTTTGTCCATCATCATACATACGTGCCCCTTTATCCTTTTCACCTGCCCCACCTCTGATAACCACTAATCTGTTCTCTGATATCTACGTGTTTATCTTCCACACACGAGTGAAATCGTGCAATATTTGTTTCTGTCTGGCTTATTTCACTTAACATAATACCCTCAAGGTCCATCCATGTTGTTGCAAATGGGACGATTTTGTCTTTTTTTTTTTTTATAGCTGAATAGTACTCCTTTGTATATCTACACCACACCCTCTTTATCCAGTTTTCAGTTGATGGGCACTTGGATTGCTTCCAAATCTTGGCTATTGTGGATAATGTTGCAATGAACATAAGGGTGCATAACTCTCTTTGGATCATTGATTTCATGTTCTTTGATAAATATCCAGTAGTGGGATAGTTGGATCGTATGGTATTTCTATTTTTAATTTTTTGTTGCTATTCTGAAGTCATTCTCGCCAGGCCTTCATGGGCGTCTGTACGTCTGGGTCAAGTCGCCCAGCGATGCCGCAGTGGCCCAGTGCTGCCCTCTGGCGGCGCAGGACACCCCCTACCTCCAGCTCAGAGCTGCCTGAAGCCTGGGCGAGGAGTCCCACCAGGGTCATCCTACAGAGACCCCCTAGAGGTGGACGCACTGTCCTGTCTGTGCACACACACACAGGGCACGCCAGGACACAGATGCACACACTGGTCACTCACAAAGGCTTATACACAGACACGTTCCATCTATTGGGAGTGGAGTGGGTGCCACACTCTGCGTGGGGCTCTCCGACAAGAGCGAGCTAAGAGCAGCTGCAGTCCGTAAGGAGTTTGCAGCAGGAAGAGGGTGGCCCCACGGAGTGGACAGTGCCTCAGGGACCCTCACACTCAGGGCTGGCAGAAGCTGAGTAGGAAGGTTGACTTTGGGGTGAGCAGTTTAATAGAACGACCTAAGGTGGGAGCGGGGAGGAGAGCTCTGTGCCAGAGGCAGGGGAGGGTTTTTTGAGATGGAGAATAAGGGGAGAGTAATGCACAAGCCAGTTTCAGAAAGGATTTTCGTGTCCATTGGCCTAGAGGCAGGGGAAAAGACACAATGGCCCAGCCTAGGTCCCTGGTGCTATGCAGGTCATGGGACTGGAGGGAGAGGAGCTGAAGATGGTGAGGAGAAGCCAAGCCCCTGGAGGAGGGACAGTGTGAAGCGGAGATGGAGGACGTCTTGAGTCCCCTCGTCCCTCCGCCAGCCCCAGGCAGTCACTTCCCCGGACTGCAGAGCAGAGGCGGCGACCCAGAGTGGCCAGCAGAGGGCGCTCCTGGTACAAATTTGAGGCTCCAGCCGGCGTGCTGGAGAGTCCGGGTGGAAACGGGGATCCTTCTTGGAAAGCCCCGGGGCCTGCAGTCCTGAGCGGAAGCTTTCTGGCTTCCCCCTTGGGAGCTACGGAGCCTAGGGGTGAGAGGGACGACCTCGTGAGGGGGGAGCCCCCCGGTGTCCTCTTTCTCCCCCTCCCCTGCTCCCTGGTCAAGCAGTCTGGTCAGTGTTTCCATCCCGTCTCCAGGTGGTGACCTGGAAACTACCCCCAGAAATGTGATCAGCCTGCCTGCCCTGCCCTGGAGGTGTTCCTCTGGGCCTCGGTAGTCTACTGGGGCCAGGCGGCCTTCTAGAAAGTTCTGCAGGGCTCTAGCCCTAGGGCTCTGCTTCTGTAGTCTCTCTCCTGACCTCGCTGGCTCCCTGCTTCCCTCGCTCTCGCCTCTAGGTGGAGACTTCCTCACCTGGTGTCCAGCAGGGTCCCTCAGCTGCCACCTCCTAGGAGCCGGTGGATGCCAGAGTTCTCGGGAGCAGACACACACCCGGGTCTTCTGCCCCAGGTTGGTGGACACGGCCAGGTCTGGCTGGCTCAGACGAGGTGGGGCCAACACCATCAACTCCTTGGGGGAAAAGTAGGGAGGAGAAAGTCCCCTCTGCTGTGAATTCCTCCTTCTGCCTCCTGACATCTCCACCCAGGCAGAGCCACCCTCAACTCAGGTTGTTCGCTTATTCATTCATTTCTACGGTTATCAAGCACCATTGGCTACGTCTGTTTCTGGGGATGAGAGAAGAAGGAGGCAGGGTCCCTGCTCGTGTCTGGAGGAGGAGACAGGCAAACAGGTGTGACCTCGCAGGCTACTCAGTGCTTTGAGAGCCATGAATTGTTCTCTTCCTTGGAATCCTGCTTTCCCCTCTGGCTTCTCCATCCTAGTCAGCAGCATCATTACCCGGCCACCTGCTCAACCCCCAAAAATGCAGAGTCATCCAGGTGTGTCCGCCACACGGGCCCGCCTCTGAGCGGGCCACCATGTGCCGTCCTACCATCTCTCTCCCAGGCCATTGCTTCAGCCGTGGGCCCAGCCCTGGGCCCATCCAGCTTTCACATCGCTACCAAAGCGAGCCCTTCTTCAAACTACCTGCCGCCCAGATGCAGGAAAGAAGAAATCAGCGAATGTCACCTAAGGGAGGTCATCCATGTGGAAAATGACTATAAACAAGGTTGGAAGACTGGTGGCCAACTGGGAAAATGCGTTCGCAACCCATGTGCCAAAGGCCTTCTTCCCACATTTACCAACAGCTCACACGAGACAGGAAGGAGAAGACCGCACGGAAAACAGAGGTGAAGATGAGGAACAGCTGGTTCATAAAAAACAAGAAGCGACCCAAAACATTTAAGGAAGGAGCTTCAATCTCACTCGTGACTGAAGAAATGCAACTGAAGCAAGAGAGAGGCCTTTTTTTTTTTTTAAAGGAAGATCAGCCCTGAGCTAACTGCTGCCAATCCTCCTCTTTTTGCTGAGGAAGACTGGCCCTGAGCTAAGATCCGTGCCCATCTTCCTCCACTTTCTATGTGGGACGCCTACCACAGCATGGCTTGCCAAGTGGTGCCATGTCCGCACCCAGGATCTGAACCAGCAAACCCTGGGCCGCCGAAGTGGAACGTGCGAACTTAACCGCTGCGCCACTGGGCCGGCCCCCGAGAAGCCTTTTTTAACTAGCAGAAACAAAAATTGGAGAACAGCAGACAAACCTTCAAACCTTGGCGAGACCCGTGCTGGTGGACGTGCCAGGGAGAGTTATTCTCATTTACGGTTGGTGGGAGCAAAAATTTGTAGAACTTTTCAAGAAGACTTTTTTTTTTTACTGTGGAAAATTTCCAATATACGCAAAAGTAGAGAGAATAGCAAAACAGACTTCTGTATGCCCACTGCTAGTTTCAATAATTGTCAACATGCTGCCATTCTTGTTCCTTCTCTCTCCCCCTGCTTTTGTGGGGAGATGAGAGTATTTTAAAGCAAAGATATAATTTCATTTCGCTCTGGAAGAAAATTTGGCAATAGCTATCCAAGTAAAAAATGGATTTACCCTTTAGCCCCGTAATCCCGCTGCTGAAATTTCCCTAAGGATGTATTCGCAAAGTTCTCCAGGCGCCCTGTTCAGGGCCGTTTATTACGCAGTTGTTTGTAAAAGCCGAAAAACCTGGAGACCAGAGAGGTGGTTGGTAGGGACAGGAGTAAATAAATTATAGCTCATGGTCATGATGGATTAAAAAGAATGAGGTGCTTCTCCAAGAGAGATGATTAACTGGGGCACGGAGGCATTGACAGGCTCAGTAATATCCCTTTGTATGATTAAAATCTCTATAAACAGACACATTAAAAACAAAACTGCACAGCAACGCTTGGCTGACTCCATTGCTACAGGATAAAGTCCAGACCCTGCGGCACGCCCTTCGTGGCGGTCTCCCTTTCCAACCTTCATTCTGGCCGTTTCTTCCACTTACAGGAATTGGCCCAGAGATTCTCAAGATGAGTTCTAAGGAACCCGAGGTCCACATGCTCATCCCGGAAGTGGCTCCATGGGTGAATAAGTTTGGGAAACGCTTAGCACTTTGTTCCCTCCTTGGAGAGTCACAGTGCACATTAGCTCGTTAAAGGCAGTGAAACAAGCAAAAACTGACAAGGAGGTGCCTTGCCCTGGCCTACCAGGCTCTGGAGCACTGTCCTCGGGCCTGGCTCTCTTTAGCACCCCTGGGCCCAGCTCTGGTGCAGCAGGGCTGAGAGCCACTGCTCTGCCCCATCTCCCCTTGTGTAGCCCCCTCTCTCCCTTGCTCACCCACCCCAGCCACACTGGCCCTTCTTTATGTTTGCTGCAAAGGAGTACTTGGTCCAGCCTCAGGGCCTTTGCACTTGCTGTTACCTCAGCTTGGAATGCCCTTCCCTGTATCTCACTGGCTCCTTCCTTAATTTGGTTTCCCCCATAAATGTGGCCTAGGAGAGGCTTTCTTCCCTGGCCCCCAGAGGCACCCATGTTCCCTTGTATGTTTCCATGGAGAACGTATGGTTCTCTGGTTTGGTTATTGCCCATTTCTCCCGCTAGAGTGTCTGCTCCATCCAAAGATGCATCCATCCAAAGATGTTGTCTGTTGTGGTCATCCCCTTATCCCCAGAGCCCAGGACAGTGTCCTGCACAGAGTAGGCGCTCAATGAACAGTAGCCGAATGGATGTATTTTTTTCTGGGATCCATTTTCCTTAGCATTCCTATTGCACCCCCTTGGGAATATGGATCCAGCTACAAGTTTCCTGGCTTGGGTTCCCCAAACCCACCAGGCGTGTCCCCGCCTCTGCCTGGGTGATTTCTCACCTTGTCTTCTCGGCTTGGCAGAGCCCTAACCTGGCTCCGAAACCCAGCTTTGTTGTCTCTCCCTGTGAAACTGTCCTCAGCGGCCTGGTCTGAATGAGTCGCTCCCTCCCGCTCCTCCCAGGTGCTGTACACACATACCTTTATCACGGCACAAAGAACACCGTGCTGTGACGGACTGTTTGTGCATCTCCCGCTCCCTGGCCTGCGCTTGTTAAGGGCAGGGCTCGGCTGACTCAGTGCCGGAGTCTCAGCACCCAGCCGGGGAATGTCACACAGTGATGCAATGAATGGCTGCTGAATGGTGTCCAACTTAGGGCCCTGCCTGCCTGTGTCCACTCACCAAGCATCAATCAGGTACTTACTGTGTGCGAAGCACTGAGTGAGACCTTATCGTGGGCCCAGAGATGAATGGAAAGCCATCTTTTGGCTGCAAAGGATTATGATTCTGGAAGGGGAGCCGATCCACCGCTGAATAATTCTAACACAAGTGAGAATGGCTAGCACTCACTGATGCTAGAATGGGCCAGTGGAATGTATTAGTTCTCTATTGCCGATGTAACAAATTACAACTTCAGGGCTTAAAGCTGCACATTTATTATTTTACAGTTCTGAAGTCAGAGGTCTGAAATGCATCTTACGAGGCTAAAATCAAGGTGTCAGTAGGGCCGTGCTCCTTTTGGAGCCTCTGGAGGGGGGATCTCTTCCTTGTCTTTTCCAGCTTCCAGAGTCTGCCCACATTCCTTGGCTCATGGCTGCACCACTCTGACCTCTGCTTCTGTTCTCACATCTCCTTCTCTGACTCTGACCCTCCTGCCTCCCTCTTATAAGGACCCCTGTGATTATATTGGGCTCCACCAGCTAATCCAGGATGATCTCCCCATCGCAAGTCCCTTAATGTAATCACACCCTCAAGCTCCCTTTGCCGGGTAAGGTGCACCTTCATGGGTACTGGGGACTGGGAGGTGGATGTGGTTGGGGCATTACTTGCCTGGTGCAGGGAGGGAAGGGCTGTGTCTCAGCCCCGTGAGCCTTCGCCCAGCCAGCTCTGGAGTCGCCAAGCCTTCACGGAGTCCCTTGTACATACAAGGCATGGTGCCAGCCGCAGTGACACGCTCTCTTGTTTAAGCCTCACGAAGAGTTGGCATGGATGTCTAGTAGCCTCATTTTGCAGACAAGGGAGCTGAGGCTGAGAGAAGGGACGTGATGTGCCCCAGGCTACGCAGGGTCCAGATGGACCCCAGGCACCTGAGCTCTTCTCCTGCGGTGCAGGGTCGTGATCACAGATGACGTGCCTGACCTGGGGCTGGGGGAGATAAGGAGTTGTGGTTCCTCCCACAGCCTTGCTGGGGAAAGGCTACCTCACCTGAAAGGTTGGATTACAACCCCCAGGGCCCGGGTTCTGAGGCAGAGGTAGGACGAGGGGACTGGGCAGGGTAGCGGAGGGAGCTTGCTCCTGGAGGCCGGTTGGGAGCTTCAGGAGGAGGCAGGCCTCCAGGGGAGGAGCCGGAAGGGGGCCTGTGGTGGGGCAGGTGTGCCACCAAGCCCAGGCCTCTGCCTCCTGTTTTGCCCTTGGAAAGGACGGATCACTCCCTTCCCAGTGTGGACTTCCTGAGCTGGGAACACTGGGATCCAAGCCACTCTGCCTCCTCTTGCCTCCCACAATCCTCCTCCCCTGGTCCTCCTCCTCTGATTCTCCTTCCCCGGTCCTCCCTCCCCTGGTCCTCCTCCCCTGATCCATCCTCCCCTGGTCCTCCCTCCCCTGGTTCTCCCTCCCCTAGTCCTCCTCCCCTGGTCCTCCCTCCCCTGGTCCTCCTCCTCTAGTCCTCCTCCCCTGATCCTCCCTCCTCTGATCCTCCTTCCCCTGATCCTCCTCCCCTGGTCCTCCTTCTGATTCTCTGTCCCCAGGTCATCCTCTGGCCCTCCCCCCTTTTTGGTCACACTGTGGTGGGCTGGGTGGTCATGCACCGAGACAAAGAGCCAAGAGCCCCCTTCCTGCCGGCTGTGTTAGGTGAAGGAGGGGAGACCGGCATGCTCAGCATCCCCACGCTCACACGGGCAGTCACAGCCCCCACCCCAAGCGAGCTCCCAGTGTGAGGGGAAGGCACGGCTGCTACCCTGAGGAAGGATCCTCTCTGGGGAGAGACCAAGCCCCTCTGTCAGGGAACCTGGGCCACAGCTGCCCTGGAGGAAATCTCTCCAGGGCACCGAAGAAACAGCAGGTCCCAATGAGTGTGAGTGAGCCGGAGCCACCAGCCTCGCAGGGCATGAGGGCAGAGAGCAGCGCCGGCAGGTGGGGCTGGCCCGAGGACCCTGGAAAGCCGGGGTCCGGAAGGCAGGGTCTGGGTCCTGGGGCGCCCTCAGGGCCCCCTCAGCTGGTCTGCAGGGCCAAGGGGGGTGCCAGCCTGAAAGAGGACCCTACCTGGGCTGCTGCCTCTCACCCTCCCCCATACCCCCTTAAGCCAAGGAAGGGGGGGAGTGGGAAGAGGAAGGGGAGGCTGAGGGAGGAATGCAGTCCTGTCTGCTGGAGTCTTCCAGCCTGTGGGCAGCAGCAGGAGTTCCCACGGGTGCCTCCCTCAGCGCTCGCTTCCCCTTCCCAGGCTCCCCGACTTCCTCCCCGCCCATTCCCGCTGCTTCCCGCCCGCCCTCCCTTGCCCTCTCCTGACCTGGGTTCCATCAGGGGAGGGTCCTTTTTGGAGAGGGGCCCGGGGCAGCTGATGGCCCTGCTGGAGATGTGGGGTGACCCCAGGTGACTGTATCTGATGTCTTGTGTCCACCCCAAGCCGATGGTTCCTGGAAACCTCTCAGAGGGAGGTGGCTGGAGTCTGCTTGTCCCTGGGGAGGGCACACTTGGCAACCCCTGGGGTGTGCAGGGGGCCCTGGGGGACCCCGCCTCTGACTTCCCACTCTGGAGGAAGCTCCTGGGAGCCCCAGGAATGTTCTGCATCTCCTGCTGCCCCGGGGAGGGTGGGGCCCCTTTGGAGCCAGACACAAATCATTAGTGGGTGGATCTAGGCAGGCGGCAGAGAGGAAGAAGCAGATTCCCCCTGAGGGCAGGTGTGGCTGGGCAGGGTGCATGGCTGGGCAGGGGTGGGGAGTGCTCTGGGATGAGGTAGGCGGCAGGGCATTGTGAGTTCCTTGCTGGCCCTGCCTTTCCCATCCCGGGCAAGGTGCCCGCAGGTGAGAGGTGAGAGTGGGCTCCATGTTTGTGGGGTGAATGGAAAGGAGCCGACAGGCACCCTGGGGCAGGGATCCGGGATGGAGTGAGGGACTTTGGGACCCCTGAAGGATTTGGGGTCCTCTTCTCATCAGCCAAGCCAAGCTAAGCTGGGAGCCTGCCTCTGGGCTCCTGGGACTCTGGCTTTCCCTGACCTCCCCTGATGTGGACCCTTTTCCTTGGGGGGAGGGTAAGTGGCAGTGTATTCCTTTCCTGGGTCCCTGTTGCCATCTAGTCATGGCCCAGGCTCCCTGTCTCTAACAATTCAACAAGCACTTACAGAGTGCCTGCTGCATACAAGCCATGCCCTGGGTTCTGGGAAGGGATCAGGGGTGGACGGTCAATGCTTGGGGGATCTGTAGGAGCCAAGGTCAGCTGGGCAGATATGTCATGACCTGTGTCAACGTCAATATGCATCTGTTGAACATCCACTGTATACCTCAGGTTGCTCCTCACCCTGCACCTTCTGTCAGCATTGTGGGGTGGTGTAGTCCCGGGACCCTCCCCAGTTCCCTGGGCCTGCTCAGCTCTGAGGTGGGGCCTGTCCGCCCTCCACGCTCCAGCACACGGGCTTCTCAGCAACCTCTGGAGGATATCCAGGGCTTGTGGGGTGGTTGAGCCTGGGGCTGGCCTGAGGACCCCGGGGGATGTTGGAAGCCATCCCCGCTGTCTCCCTGGGGGCCTCCTGTTGTCTCCTCTCCTTCTGTGCTTGGCTCCCAGAAACCTCTGGGGCTGATCTCTTCCTCCTTTTCCTCTCGTCCCCTATGTGGGCCAAGCTGCTGACGACAGCGGGGGCTGTGGGCCCGGGGCCTCTCCCTGCCGGGGGTGGAGGACAGGCCCGGGCAGGAGGAGTCATGGCTGAGAGGACCTCTGTGCAGCCCTCTGGCTGCTCCTGCCAGGCCTTCCTCCCCCCCAGGGAGCCTGGCCCCAGCCTGCTCTGCTGCCTGGCCGCCGCCCAGGAGCACCGGGCCTCGGTTTCCTCCCACCGTGGTTGGGAAGATCTGGCAAGGGCTGTCCCCGAGCTGTGGAGGAGGAAAGTCCAGGTGTTCTTCGGCCCTGCCAGAGATGGCCACACACTCTGGGGAGCTGGGGAGGCCTTCCTAGGGCCTCACCCTGCCCTTGCCCTTGGGGAGGGGGCTGAGCTGGGCCGGGCCTTCAGCAAGCGAGGCCTTTCTGGGTTGAGGGGCAGAGGGGTCCACAGGCAGCAGCATCTCCAAAGAGCAGAGGCACAGGGCCTGGGAGTCACTGGTGTGGGGAAACTGAGGCCCAGCCGGCAGTGTGCAGCCTGACGCCCGGGGTGAGGGGCAGATGGTGGTGACGTAGGGTGAGGCTTTGGTGATTCTAGAGGGAGGAAGCCAGGCTCGTAAGCTCTTTGCCGCTTCAAACTGGGCCTCAAGGCTAAGGTCTGAGGGAGTTAGAGGTGGGGTGAGGGCAGGCGGGGGCTCTGGGGAGAGGCACTGAGCGCGGTGGCCCTCTTCCCAGGCCCAGATTTGAATTTGGTTAAATTGACTGTGCACCAGGTTCAGCACTGGAAGCCCGGCCATCCCCTCTGAGCCGAGTGAGGCCTGCCTGGTGGAGGAGGGCAGCCAGCTTCTGGGGAGAGGGTTCCGGGGAATGTGGCTCCGGCAGGTATGGTGAGGGTCTTCACCGCCTGTCATTCCCTATGTGGGTGACTGGGGCAGGGCCTGCCTCTGGCCCACTCAGGTGACCCCAGGTTCTATTGGTTCCCTCTCCTACGGTCTTGGGGTGCCCGGAAGTCCTCCCTGACATCTGACCTCATGGAAGAGCCTTGGTGGTCTGCCCTGGCTCTCTAGCCTTGGCTTTGAGCCCCGCCACTCCCAGCAGCTCTGGGAACCCCAGACTTCACAGCTGGGGTGGGAGCAGGATAAAGTTGGGGCTCATCCCTTCTCTCCCAGACAGATCATGTTGTCCCCACTCTCCAAGCGAGGGGCCACCTTCAGGTGAGAGGCCACCCACTTGCTAGGCAGGAAGTCATTCCGGCAGTCTAGCCTCAGCCTGGGAGCTCCAGCCCACATGGAAAGTCTGACTCCCTCCCTGTCCCCGTGTGTGGGCCTCTCCAGAGCCTGGGCCACCCGCACGCCTGCTGCCCCGGGCCAGGCTCGCCCTCCCCTGCCCGTGGCCGCCGCTGGAAGCTCGGCACTGAGACAGGCCCGGTGCAGACACCAACATCTTGGCAGCACCTAAGTCATTAGCGCCGCGGAGATTAGGCTGGTAATCTCGTTGTCGGGAGGTGGGTGCCAGCTGCCAGGATGGGGGCTGGCGCCCTCCCTCGCAGGGTGGCCCCCCAGGGCACGGCCCTGATGGAGGGGCACCCCACCACACAGATCTGGGGGCCCCTCGGGGCGGCTTTTCCCAAGCCCTGGGGCATGAGTGGGAGTGGTCACCCCACCCGCTGCTTCTTCCTCCCCTTCGGCACCAGCTTGACTGATGTCACTGTCTCTCCATACCCCCTCAAAGACCGTGGGGGGCGGGAATTACCCCCACTTTACAAATGGGGAAACTGATGCTCGTGTATTAACTTCCTGCAAGGCTTGGAAACAAATCTCCCTCAGGTCAGTGCCTGTGTCTGCTCCCCTCAGATACGGGGACCCCCTCCAGGCCAGGGCTGTGTCTCCTCCCACAGTCCTGGACTCATCCCAAGATGGCTGGGGGTCCCTGCTGTCAGAGACTGATTTTTCTCCCCTAGGCTGAGGGTGGGGGGTGCTCCCTCAGGGCCACATTGTACTTGGGGGAGGGTGTCGAATCTCTCCGCCTTCTCCCTGGGGCCCAGGAATGCTGGGTGGGGGGCGAAAGCAGCCCCCGGGCTCTAGGCCTGTGGAGGCTTGTTCCAGGCCCTTCCTGACTCCTGGGGCTGGGTTCCCCAGACTCCCCCCAAGAGTGAGCTCAGCCGCCTAATTGCGGCCAAGGATGGAGGATCACCCCACCCTAGGGCTGTGGCTCCAACACCACCTTTGTTTCTGAACAGACAATGGGCAGCTAAGAGGCCACCAGGCCCAGGCCAGGCTCGGGCATGGGAGGGGACCTGGGGGATGCACTCAGTGTGTCCAGCCTGAGCCCCAGGCCCTGGGCGCTGGAACAGAAGCAAATTACACAGCTGGAGTTTTGGCTCTGACTTCAAGGGCCAGGGGCCCAGCCCCCCTTTAGCCCAGTTATAAAGGGCTGCCCGGGGTCTCTGTCCAGACTGGACCCTGCTCCTGACTTGTGCACACCATGGCTGCCACCACCACCATCCGCCAGTTCTCAACCTCTGGCTCCCTCAAGGGCCTGTGTATGCCCAGCGGGGGTTTCTCTCGGGTGTCCTCAGTCCATGTCGGGGGTGCCTGCAGGGCGCCCAGCTTCCTGGGAACTGGCAGCCTTGGCAACACGTCGGTCACCTCGTCCCGCTTCTCGGCAGGCTTGGGAGGCGGCTACAGTGGGGGCTACACCTGCAACCTGGGCGGGGGCTTCGGCTCCAGCTTTGGCGTGGGGGATGCCCTGCTGGGGGGCGGCGAGAAGGAGACCATGCAGAACCTCAACGACCGCCTGGCCTCCTACCTGGAGAAGGTGCGCGCCCTGGAGGAGGCCAACGCCGACCTGGAGGTGAAGATCCGCGACTGGTACAAGAAGCAGGGGCCCAGCCCCGCCCGTGACTACAGCCACTACTTCAAGATCATCGAGGAGCTGCGAAGCAAGGTGGGAGCTTCCTGCCCTCTGCCCTCTGTCCTTAGTACCTGCTTCTGACTCACCCTGTCCCAACTTTGGACCTTTGCGAACATTTCTCCCCCATCCCAGGTCTCCATCCTTTATTCATTCATTCATCCATTCACTCTCTCACTTGCTCTGGAACGCAGCCCCGGGCCAGTCACTGGTCCCAGGCCTGGAGGACATCCCACGCAAGGAGGTCACTTGGAGTTAGTTCTCCCTTTCTGGGGGAGTGTGGGTGGGGTGGGTGATGGAGGAGTGGGCAGGCAAGGCTGCAGGTGGCCTGGAAGGTCTGGAACAGCTGGGCAAAGGCAAAGAAGTGGGAAAGAGTTTGGTGTGGCTGCTGGGAGGTGAGGCTGGAGATTTCCTTCTCACTATTCCATTCACTGCTGGGTCTGCCCCCCTTCCTGCCTCACCTCTTCCAGGCAGTCCTCCTGGATGGATGGCACTGGGCTTTATCCCCAGATCTTGGGGTCCCTTCAACACTTTGAAGTTCTGCCTCCACCCTGTTCACTGTGCTGGTTTCATAGTCTGGCATTTTCTCGTGGCTGCTTTCGTTGTGGGTCCTCCACCTCGCTCCACGATGGTCACTCTGTGGCTTCTTGAGGGCAGGGGCTGTGTCTCCCCTTGCAGACTGGGGGGATCCCTGAGGGAAGGAGCTGCGTCTTCCCATTCAGACTGGAAGCTCCCAAGGGAAGGAATTTCTCTAACTTAGTTTGCTGGAGAAGACAGGATACACACATGCACACGACCTCTAAGAACACAGCCTTGGCGTTCTGTAAATGTGGCACCTGGGTCTTCTGCACAAACCCTGCCCCTGGTGGGGGGGGAGTCCTACAGTGCTGCAGCCCCCAGAGGCAGGTGAGAGGTCAAGGACCTCTGGGAGCCGGGCTTGGGAGAAGGTTGGGGAGGCCCCAGACAGCAAGGCCTGCTATTTCCTGGTGCAGAACCAGGCCTGGTGCTGCCCTGCAAGGGGCCTTGCCTACTCCTGCCCGGGGCCTCCACCAGGCAGGGAATTCCTGCAGGTTCCCCCCGGAAGCGGAGCCACAGGGAGCGCCAGATCAGATACGGGGCTGGGTCTGGGCAGGGGGGAACCCAGGGGAGCCCCGGTGAGTCACCGTTCCAGCTTCGGGGTCAGCCAGCTCCTCACTGCCAAGCCCCGTGCACTTGCACCAGGCCTCTGCGCCTCTGAGTCACCCCCCCCTCCTCCCGGGAGTTTGCACAACCGCCCCTCACTGGGCCCAGTGAGCCTCCTGAGCAGGCAGGTGGGTGGGGGTGGGTTTGCAGGCCATAGATGGGCCCACTGAGGCCCAAGGACAATAACAAATTGGCCCTCGGATTCAGTCTGGAAACAGGGTCTGACCCGGGGTCACTTCGCAGAACTTAGGGCCTCGAGCGGGCTCTGAGGCCCAGGAGGAGCCACTGGAGCTGCGTCTGCCTCCTGGGGCTGCCCGTCTTCTGCCTTCTACATTTCAGTCCTGGGCCCTCAAGAATTCCAGATTCTCCCCGGCTCATCTGCCCCTCCACCGAGACCTCCCCTCTGTTCCCTCCGGGCAGTGGGGAGGGGCCTCGCTCTCCTCCGCCCCCAGCGGCCCTAGATTGGAGCATCTCTTGGGCATTTCTCACAATAATAACAACAGCAGCAATAATAATAACCAATCTTCTGCTCCCTCCAGAGCCTGTCTCCTGTGTTCCCATTTAACCTCCTGGATGACCCTGTGGGAAAAGAAAACTTTGTCCTGGGTTTGAGGTGGGGCCAGTCACAACCTCATTAATTAATTAATTAAGCTCTTAATTAAATGAATATTTCCTTGGGGTTGACTCTGGGCCAGGCACTGTGCCCAGGGCAGGGGATTCCGAGGAGAATGAGACAGACGTGTCCTTGTCCCCCTGTAGCCCAGGGTGCAGTGGAGGATGAAATAGCCAAAAGAGTAATAGAAATATTGCACTGGCGGAAGTGCTGTGAAAGAGAGACCGGCAGGGAGCAGGTATGGCAGGGCATCGAGGAGGGCTTCCCGGAGGGGGTGGCAACTGAGCCCAGAGGTGAATGTAGTTGGGGAAGAGGGAGTGAGGTCCAGGCAGCTGAGGCAGTGACCCCATGGTGGGAGAGGGGTGCATATCGGTCCCTCTCCTGGCATCATGGTTTCCTGTGCCTGGGTAGCATGCCCTCACCACTCTGAGAGCCCCCCAGGGAAACCCCCCAGCCGGGTGCCCAGAGGAGGAGACCCCAGGAACCCGCATCTCCCTCACTCGGGCCTGTTCTCCAAAGGGCTGCGAGAGGGGTGTTGCAGGGCCTTCCTGGGGCTGCCGAGGGTGTTGCTCACCGAGCCCACCATGTCCCCCAGATCCTGGCAGCCACCATGGACAATGCCAGCTTCGTGCTGCAGATTGACAATGCCCGCCTGGCAGCCGACGACTTCCGCACCAAGTGAGTCGGCTTCGGGGCTGCCCTGGGGGGCTGGCAGTGGGGCTGGCTCTGCACACCACAGAGCCCTCTGTGTGCACGAGGGGGTGTCCTCATGGCACTCCACGGCTCGCGCCTCCCTCCTGCCCAGGTACGAGACGGAGCTGACCCTGCGCATGAACGTGGAGGCCGACATCAACGGCCTGCGCAGGGTGCTGGACGAGCTGACCCTGGCCAGAGCCGACCTGGAGATGCAGATCGAGAACCTCAAGGAGGAGCTGGCCTACATGAGGAAGAACCACGAGGAGGTGGGGCCAGTTCGGGAAAGCAGGAGAAACTCGCCCGGGAACAGGCGAGGCTGGGGCCCCCGAGACTTCCTGGGCAGGGCCATGCTCTCAATCCAGTTTCTGTCTCTGGTGGGCTCTTGGTCTGACCCTGGGAGACCCCCAGAGGGTCCTGGGTGAGGCCTGGAGGGCCCTCTTCCCCACAAAGATACATTTTTTGGTCCCTGGAGGCACAGTCCATTGCGTGGTGACAGTTAACTATCTAATGAGCGAATCAGTCTAAGAACACGCATGCTAATTATTATAATGAATGATAATAGCGATGGTCATAACAACAAGGAGCATCTGCCCAGCACATTGCAAGTGATTCACAGCAATTATCTTAGCTGATACCAGCAGCAGCACTGGGAGAAGGGAGCTCTTTCCTACGTCTACCAGAGAAGAAACTGGCGATCAGAGAGGTTAAGGGATTTATTCAAGGCTGCACAGCGGTCTTCCCTCCCATCTGTCTGACCCGTAAACACACCCAGGTCTGACTCCACCAGGTCTGCCACCTCTTGTGCCCGATTCCCAGGGACCTCAAGGCTCAACCCAATGACAGGGATCCAAGACCTTGTAGGGGGACCAATGAGCCTTGTGGCTTCCTTCTCAGTCGACCTCTGGGCTGGCCTGAGCTGGGGGAGCCTAGTCCTAAGTAGCAGGTGCCCAGAAAGTGTCTCCACCTGGCTTTGAGGCCGGTTATGTGAATTGCATCCCCCCAGCAATTTATCATTTCTTGATGAGATCTGGCTCAGCCGATACTGACATAGGGCTGCTCCCCTGCTGGTGCTGTGTGGTTGGCGGTGGGGGACAAGGTGGGCAGTCAGGACAGTGAGTGAGGTTGTCCTGGCTCGTCCTCCACCGTGATGGGCATTTGCCATCTCTCCTGCCACAGCACACCTTGGGGGTGGACCCTGAGTGTGTTTTGGGGAGATCGTTGATATCCACAGGCCTGCACGTTTGGGACATGATGACACCTGCCTCACCTTCAGGGTGAGGAGCTGTTGGTCTGTCTGTATCTGTCTGTCTGTCATCTGCACCCATCTCTCCGAGGTAGAGAAGGCAGGCCCCAGGGTCTCTCCCCAGGATGGCTCTGGGTGAGCTCCCGCTCTCCTCTCTGCCCAGGAAATGAACGCCCTTCGAGGCCAGGTGGGTGGGGACGTCAGCGTGGAGATGGACGCGGCTCCTGGCGTGGACCTCAGCCGCATCCTGAACGAGATGCGCGACCAGTACGAGAAGATGGCGGAGAAGAACCGCAAGGACGCGGAGGATTGGTTCTTCAGCAAGGTGGGTGGCCACGCGTGAGCAGGTGTGCGCACGTGTGCTGTGTGCTGAATGAAAACTTGTGGACTCACAGGCTGTCCCAGCTGGAAGGACCTTTGGAAGCCAGTTGGACCAATCTCTCGTGTTTCTGGCAGATTGTGGGGCTCAGAGGCCTCAAGTCACACACCCTCACTGGGGCCTGGGGAACAGAGTCAGGTCTCCTGGCCCCTTGCTGGCTGTGTGTGGCTGTGTGTGTTGGATGCATAACTCCGGCCCTGAGTAAACTCCCCATGAGCATCTACAGTCCTGGATGGTCATAGGCACAGGACGGGTAAAGCCTGGCGCCTGGCTCTGAGCTGCGCCTGCAGTTCGGCAGGAGTAAGGGGTGCAGATGACGGTGAAGCAAGGTGATTCTGCTCAGGTCCAGCGGGGCACGCTGTGTGTGGGGCCCCACAGAGGCCAGGGAGGTCCTGGGACAGCAGTTGTGGGGGGTGAGGGCTCAGGGGCGGCTCCTGTCCTCTGCACGCCTCCCCCAGCCCCCTCAGCCCACCCTGCCTTGCAGACGGAGGAGCTGAACCGGGAGGTGGCCACCAGCACCGAGGCCCTGCAGAGCAGCAGGACGGAGATCACGGAGCTCCGCCGCTCCGTGCAGAACCTGGAGATCGAGCTGCAGTCCCAGCTCAGCATGGTAGGGCCTCCGTCCCCTCCCTGCCCTGAGTCTGTCACCCCAGGATGGGCCCAGCCTCTTGGACCCCCAGTGGGAGAACCAGAGAGTCCCCACCCAGCGTGTCATTCACACTTGGCAGCTCGGGGCCCCCTCTGCCCCAGTCACGACCCTGCCACGCTGCAGAACCCACAACCCCACAGGTGGGCCCCTCTATGGGTGCTCCACTGTGGGGAAGGAAGGGTCCGAGCTCAGTCTCAGCCAGCTGCCTATGCCTTGGCCCACAGAAATCATCGCTGGAGGGCAGCCTGGCAGAGACTGAGGCCCGCTATGGGACCCAGCTGGCCCAGCTGCAGGGGCTCATCAGCAGCATTGAGCAGCAGCTGTGCGAGCTGCGCTGTGACATGGAACGCCAGAACCATGAGTACAAGGTGCTGCTGGACGTGAAGACACGGCTGGAGCAGGAGATTACCACCTACCGCCGGCTGCTGGAGGGAGAGGATGCCCAGTGAGTGGGGGCACCTGTTCCAGTGGGCTGGGGGCCGCTTCACCCAGGGAGAGATGTTTGAGCTGAGGGGACAGCACCCACCAAGGCCAGGAGGAGGTGTGGGGTTTCGCAGGAGGTGAAACTGAGAACCCTGGCGGGGTCTGACTGTGAGGAGCACTGAAGGCCAAATGAAAGCATCTGGACTGGAGCTTGTAGGCAATGGGGAGCCATGGAGGGTTATGATCCTCAGGATGGCTTAGAGGGAGAAATGGATCAGAGGGCCAGGGCGGGGTCAGGGAGACTTGTGAGGAGGCTGTGGCAGCGTCAGGCCAGAGAGGTCCTGCTGTGGCTGGGGGCGGAGGGCGAGGAAAGGGAGGTGAGGCAGCAGAAGCTGTGTTATAGCTAAAAACAGCAGGGCTGGAAGCTTGAGCGTGGGGGCGAGCGTGGCTCGTGGGCAGGACTCCGTAAGTGTTGATGAGCACATGCAGTGGGTGATGCTGACCCTGGGTTTCTGGTTCCAATGACTGTGTGGTTGGTGATGCTATCACCCAGGAGGGATAAGGAACAGAGTGTGTGGTAATCTGGTTTGGAGCTGGGAAGCTTGATGGGCCCCTAGTGTAAGGGGGCTGAGAATGTCCTGGAGTCTCCATGCTTAGTCACGCATTCCAGCTTCTGTTCCCTGATGATGGTGAAGTCCATCCAGAGTCTAAACACAGTATCTCCTGCTTTAATTGAGTTTATTTGTTGGGCCCTTCAGGATATGGAAAACCACTTGCTCAGCTTCTCCTTGTAAATCCCTGGTTAACCGCAGTGCCTCCCGGCCTTCCGGTCTTCTGTTGGGATGCTCTCTCCTTACTCCTATGTGCTGGACCTGTGCCCTTTGACCCTGTGGTTGCCCTGCTTTTCCCTGCACTCCCAGCTGTGCTTTCTCTCTGATTGCTGGGACCTCTCTCCCCTCACCCCTGGCCTCCCAGCTGCTCCTCCTCCCAGCAGTGCTCCCAGGGGCTGGGTTCCCTGCCGGCATCCCTGGGCTGACAGGTCCCCCTCTCCCTGCAGCCTGGCCACCCATTACTCCTCGTCCCTGGCCTCACAGCCCACCCGGGAAGGTAAGAGCCTGCCCAGAGGGAGTGGGGAGAGGCTGAGGACCCTTAAGTGTGGGAGACTGTGGGAGGGGCTCTGGCCTGAGGTTCCCTGTGCCCCCTCCTCCACGGCCCGCAGCCTCGGTCACCAGCCGCCAGGTGCGCACCATCGTGGAGGAAGTCCAGGATGGCAAGGTGGTCTCCACCCGCGAGCAGGTCCACCGCTCCACCCACTGAAGCCCCTTTTCACCTGCAACACCTCAGCCTTGAAGGTCAAGGGGCAGCCATCGCCTCCAGCTCCCAGTGTGCTACTGCTGTGCCCCAACTACCGGTTTGGGCCCCCACCCAAGAGCTGTTGCCTTTCTGTACCTGCTTCCTGCAGCCCCTCACCCACGGGGCCTCCTGGGTTTGCCCCAGTGACTGCTATTAAAGCTTTGCCAGAAGGTCAATGCCTCGTGTGCTCTGGTCTGGTCCTTGGCTTGGGACAATATGGTAGAGGGATTGGAGGGAGGGGGGTCTGTGGAGTGTTTGGGTGGCGCTTGTCACCTGCCACCCTGTTCTGCCCACCCCCTCCAGGCCTGGGGCTCCTGGGAGGCCCAGAGGGAAGGAGGCAGAAGGATTGAGGGTGAAGGGTTAGAACAGGCCATCAGGCTGGGAAAGTTTCTAAGAATCAGTCCCCAGGGTTCCCATGGCCTGTGACTGGTCCCTGGGAGGGCCCCATAGATTTTCTGGGGAACCACGCCAGTTATAGAGCACTCCGTGCCTCGTCCCGGGGCAGATCCAGATTCAAGATCAGAGGGAGAGGGGCTGGGCAGGGGGCTTTCTCAAGGAGTGGTCCAGGGCAAGGAGAGCGGGTGGCAGCGGCACAGCCAGCCCAGGAAACCAGACCGGCTCTGCCTGGTTCCGAGGTGTGTGTGGGGCGGGGTGGCTGCTGTGCCTGTGAGCGTGGGGGGCGTCCTGTTTGCTTTGATGGCTTGGCAGCGGCTGGGCTATTGGAGAATCTCTCTCAGCTGCTGGCCGGGGCTGTCTGGGCCTGTCTGGGAAGTGGAAGCCATCAGCAGTCTGAGACACGACTACATTCTGCCCAGTGGGCCTGCCGGGACCCTGGGACCCAGGGCTGGGCTGGGGGTGGTGGGCAGACACACGACCTGTCCTGCGGGGCACATCAGGGATCTGGGGGGGGGGGGGGGGGCGCTTTGTGGGAGGTTACTGGGGAGGGGGACTACTGGTGGGGTCTCAGGAAGACCCCCTTCTTGGGCAGTTTCCAGCTGGCTGGGACCTGAGCTGTATGCCCCTCGCCTCGCCCTGAGGCCTTTTGGGGTACAGGAGGGGTAGGAAGGGTGGAAAGGGGGTGCCCCTCACAGCTCTTTCAGCCCCCTTTTACCACCACGCTTCCCTCCCAGCCTGCCGTTTCCCCACCTACAGCTAAGCTCCTCTTTGCCCACCCTAGCCGAGGACGCCCACCTGTAAGAGGGGTTGGGGAAAGGTTAGAAGAGGAGACTGAGTCACCGGTGGTCCCAGGGATGGGGGCAGGGTCAGAAAGCTGGCCAGATGGGTTCACAGTCCCTGGAGTGCTTGCCTGGGTCAGGGCTCTGCAGAAGGGGATGGTGCGCCCAGGGCCCGGGGGGAGGGCTGTGGGGGCTGTGGCACGGGGGTACAAAGGGTGTAGCCAGCCAGCTCAGTTCTGGAGTTAGGTGGGGCCGTGGGACACCACCCTGTCTGAGCCCCAATTTCCTTTACTTGTGAAATGGGGTGGTAATCTGAGACTTGACAGAGTCACGGTGTTATGTGGTGAGCCAGGTGGGTTTAGGGCCAGTTTCCAAGGCAGGATGGGGCTTGGTCCTCACTGCCTCCCCAGCACCCAGCCCAGGGCCAGCACTGTGTGGGGTGTGCTGTGTGATGAAGGAGAGCAACCTCAGCCTGGAGGCTGCCTGGTCCGCAACCTGCTTCCCCATCAGACACAAGGTCCAGGAGGGCTGGGCTGGGGTGGCAGCTGCCTGGGAGGGCCCAGTGACGGTGACGTCCTGCCTTCTTCTCTTCTCCGTATTAGGTCATGGGAAAGCGTAGCTGGAGGGCCTGCCTGAATCACAGGTGACGGGCCTGAGACCAGAGACACGCACATGCACATGCAGACGCCCAGCATGGGGCTTCGGAGAAATGAGGCAAAGCCCTAATGGTGGGAGGGGAGGGGGCCCACAGCCACCTGGGAGCTGGCTGGCAGCCAGCGGTGATGAAAGCCCAGGGGAATGGAAACAGAGGAGCGAGCCTGCCGTAATCGTTACGCCCACTGGTTGGCCTATAAAGGAGGCAGGCGAGCCCCAGCAGCAACCTGTGCCTTGGGCCTCTCTCCTCTCGAACCCTCTTGCTCTGCTCCGTGCCTGACTGCCGCCTGCTGTTGCCAGCATGACCACCACCATCCGCCAGTTCACCTCCTCCAGCTCCATCAAGGGCTCCTCTGGCCTGGGGGGCGGCTCGTCCCGCACCTCCTGCCGGCTGTCTGGCAGCCTGGGTGCCGGCTCCTGCAGGCTGGGGTCTGCTGGTGGCCTGGGCAGTGCCCTTGGGGGCAGCAGCTATTCCAGCTGCTACAGCTTCGGCTCCGGCGGTGGCTATGGCAGCAGCTTTGGTGGTGTTGATGGGCTGCTGGCGGGGAGTGAGAAGGCTACCATGCAGAACCTCAACGACCGCCTGGCCTCCTACCTGGACAAGGTGCGTGCCCTGGAGGAGGCCAACACCGAGCTGGAGGTGAAGATCCGCGACTGGTACCAGAAGCAGGCCCCGGGGCCCGCCCCCAACTACAGCCCCTACTTCCAGACCATCGAGGACCTGAAGAACAAGGTAGGGCCTGCTGGTGAGAGGGGGCCTGGGAGGGGCAGGACTTCTCCTTCCTCACCTCCTGCCCTTGACCAAGGCCTAGAGTCCAGCCTGGGGGCAGCAATAGGGTCTTGGGGAGCCAAGGACTGCTTGGCGCCAGCTTGGCCTCTGGGAGTCCACCTTGGCAGCACTATGTGGCCCACATTTCCCTTTTTCGTGGGCAGCAGCCTGGACCAGGGACAAGCAGGCTTTGAGCAGCTCCTTTGAGCTCAGTTTCCTCATCACAGAGCTTCTTGCCACCTCGTGTGGTTATAGGATGAGTGAATGCACGTGGAAGGCGGGGCCCATGGGGTGGCCAGATATGTGGACACCTCTCTCCTTGGAGTAAGAGGGGGATTCTGGGCGATGGTGGGGTGAAGGGTCTGAGTGAGCTCCTGATGACACCTGCTGGGAGGAGGCTGGAGAGAAGGGGCGGGCCCTCAGGAGGCCTCTTGTGTGCCTTATTTGGGGATATTTCTGGCTTCTCCATCCCTCCTGCTGCCTCCTCAAGAATGGGCTCAGCAAACCTCGGGGGGGGGGGGGGGGGGGGGGGCCCGCGGGGGCCCGGGGTTAGGGTTTAGTGGGGCTCATGGCTTCTGATTTGGAAATGCTCTTTGGTGAGGGCTCCTTAACTTCCTTTTTGGGGAGCCTCTCAGAGGTACCATCTCCCCAACTGTAAAAGGAGGGGGTGCCCACATCTCCTCATCTTTCTGGGGTTCTGCCCTGGGGCCATTCTCCCATTCCGCTCTGGCTCTCCAAATTCCCAGCTGGGCACTCGACTGCCTCCTCTTGTTTAAGGCAGAGCCTGACCTGGGGGTCTGTGTCGGGGGAGACAGGTCCTGGGGGCAGGGGAGGTAAGTTTCAGGGCATCAGACTCCTGCTGGCCTGGCCCCTGCCAACCACTGCAGCACAGTAAACGGGAGAGGTTTGGGGGGAGGGGAACCTTCTTGGAGAAGGCAGCTGCATCCTGGCCCCTGGGCCAGGAAGACTCATCTCAGAACCCTGGTCTGGGCTGAGATGCCCACACCCAATGACCTGCCTACTCTCTCTTCTCTCCAGATCCTCACGGCCACCGTGGACAATGCTAGCATCCACCTGCAGATCGACAATGCCCGTCTGGCTGCTGATGACTTCCGCACCAAGTGAGCCCTACCAGTGGGCTAGGGAGGAGCTGGGGCACCCCTCTCCACCCCAGGACTCCTCGGTTGCTTCTGGCAAGGTCCAGGAGTTGGGGGTGGGCAAGTCCCAGGAGCTAAGAGCCTACCTCTTAGTCCAGGATGCAGCAAATTCTGATGGTCGCTGGGCTTAGGCAGGTGATGGAAGAGAGGGAGGCAGGAGGCAGAGAGGAGAGAAGCAAGGATGCCGGGTGGGTGTGGGGCCTTGCCTTTTGCGGGGTCCCAGGGGCCCCAGGGACAGGCTAGAATTTGCTTCCACTCCATCCCCTCATCATTCCTTACAAGCCCTTAGAGCTCTGGTGGAGGCGGGATGAGGGCCAGGTCCTGGCTCTACCAGTCCAAGCATCTAGTCTGAAGTCTCTGGTTCCCTTTGCAGGTTCGAGACGGAGCAGGCCCTGCGCTTGAGCGTGGAGGCCGACATCAACGGCCTGCGCAGGGTGCTGGACGAGCTGACCCTGGCCAGAGCCGACCTGGAGATGCAGATTGAGAACCTCAAGGAGGAGCTGGCCTACATGAAGAAGAACCACGAGGAGGTGAGGCACCCCAGGCAGCAGGTCAAAGAGGCTGTGGAGTGGGTGGCAGGGCTCTGGGGCTGGGCCAAGGCTGAGGCCGTGGGAAGACAGCAGAGCAGGTGCACCAGAGCTGGTCACCTTACAGGGCTGCCCTGTCTGCAGAGCCAGAGTCAGGGCAGCCTCCTCCATGTGCCACCTTGCTTCCCTGCATCCAGGGAACCTCCCAGGGGCCTGCAAACGCCTCTTCTGCCCATCTGGCCTCCCTCACAAGGACAGGGGATAAGCGAGGTGGTCTCCTCCTTGTCTCAGTTCAAATCCTCGATTCTGGGCCCTATGTAGAAGTTTGGAAATTAGAGGGGATATTTTGGGGGCACAGACCTAAGAATTAGATTTTATCTTTGGAGAGCCCTTAGTCTAAGGGGGAGACACAGGGAGCTCCCAGTCTGATGGTGGAGGCAGAGCCCATACAGAGCAGACAACGAAAGTTTTTAGGAGGGTCAGAGGGGAGAGGATAGGCAGAATGAAGGACTCCTCGGGAGGGGTCTGGAGAGCTTGTGTGGGAAGGGTTGGGAGTGAGAGGTCAGGATAGGCCCAGATGCCCACCCCCACAATCTCCATCCCCCACAGGAGATGAACGCCCTGCGAGGACAGGTGGGCGGTGAGATCAACGTGGAGATGGACGCTGCCCCTGGCGTGGACCTGAGCCGCATCCTGAACGAGATGCGCGACCAGTACGAGAAGATGGCGGAGAAGAACCGCAAGGACGCCGAGGACTGGTTCTTCAGCAAGGTGGGGGCTGCTGCAGGCCAGAGGCCTCTCCCAGGGTGTGGGGTTTAAGGACTGAGTCCTGACAGTCAGCCGAGCGCCTGGCATCTTGGGGTGGCCTATCCTCAGGGAGCTGCAGGGACCCCAGGGGTTTTGGTGTCACCCTCTGCATCTACAAGCCTAGAGCCTGGCTAAAGCTTGGATCTGGGGGATGGGAGGGGAGCCCCTCAGGAATGAAGCCAAAGGGTAAAGACCCTGGGAGCTTCTGCCTCTCCGTCAGGAAGTCAGGAACCAGCACCAGGGTCTGGGCCCCTGTCCTGGCTGGTTCTCGAGTTTCCTACTCTTGTGCCTTCCACTTGTAGGGATGAAAGATAAAACTCAACATCATTTCAAAGGCTTCTGGGCTTTGGGAAGTGGGAAGCTGCTGAGAAGGCACGGCTCCCACAGTGAGGTTTGGGAGGAGGCCTGAGGGGCCCAGGGGAGGTCAGGAAGGTGACCATGGTCAGGGGTGTTATGGGGAGTGCTGGGTCTGGGCACAGAAGGGGCTGAGCATGTGGAGACCATGGAGTCATCTGACTTGGAAGAGGGATCCCAGGCTCATGCTGCACTGTCCTGTGTCTTTTCTGCAGACAGAGGAGCTGAACCGCGAGGTGGCCACCAACAGCGAGCTGGTGCAGAGTGGCAAGAGCGAGATCTCGGAGCTCCGGCGCACGGTGCAGGCCTTGGAGATCGAGCTGCAGTCCCAGCTCAGCATGGTAGGGGTGCAGCCAGGCGTGGGGTGTGCCCAGCATCCTGGAGGGGGCCCTGACCACCCTCACTCACCTCTGCTCCTCCTACCCTCCTGTAGAAAGCATCCCTGGAGGGCAGCCTGGCAGAGACAGAGAACCGCTACTGCATGCAGCTGTCCCAGATCCAGGGGCTGATCGGCGGTGTGGAGGAGCAGCTGGCCCAGCTGCGCTGCGAGATGGAGCAGCAGAACCAGGAATACAAGATCCTGCTGGATGTGAAGACACGGCTGGAGCAGGAGATCGCCACCTACCGCCGCCTGCTGGAGGGAGAGGATGCCCAGTGAGTGGGGGCCCTGGGCCAGGGCTGGGGCCAGGGGCAAGGGTGGGGCTCTCAGACCCACATCTAATCTCCTCTCTGTTTTTTTTGCAGCCTGACTCAGTACAAGCCCAGAGAACGTAAGGATCTTGGTAGCTGAGGGCGGGGCTGCATGGGTCAGGCCATCCATCTGCACATTGCTGGGGGAGGGTCCCCAGGAGCTCCAGGAAATGATGGCTGATCCTCAAAAGGGGTGGGGAGGGGGGAAGGGACCCGTTAGGGCTCAGGGTCCATGCTCAGGGGAACCAGATGAGGGAGTTTGATGGGGGCGGGGCAGGGAGATGGTCCTTACCCTAGAGATCCTAGTCTGACAGGGGAGACATCGTCTTAGCTCTGGAGACTCTCCTCTGATGGGGAGATAGGGACACAGTCTCATGATCCTTGCTCTTGATGATGTGGGGTCGGTGAGCTGAGGAGTCGAAAGAAAGATTTCTTGGACTCTCAAGATCTGGCAGTAGTGCTCTTTTATTTAGAGAATAGTGTGGAATAGCATGGGGACAGGACCCACGGGCAGTCAGGCTGCTGCTTGGGAACAGGGCCCACGGGCAGGAGGAGCTGCTGCTGCTGCTCCCGCTACTGCTGCAAACATGGCTGGAGAGTAAGGCTAAATTTAAGGCATAGGTATGTGAGCCGTCTCTTTACAAGACAAAGGAAAGAACATGGAAAAAAGTTAAAATGGTATCAGTGCAGGTGGGGTCTGGCCATCGGGTGGTCCCACAACTTTTAGATAAGAATCAAATCGGATTAAGTAAAGGCCAGAAGCCACCACCCTAAATCAGTTACATGAGGTTGCCAGACAGTAACCAACTTAAGTTCTTGCCTTCTGCATTAAGAGTTTCCAGAGACAAGGCCATCCCCCTTCCCCCTGGCACAGAGAGGGAGGCATCTCCACAGATGGAGGTTCTCCCCACAAATGCAAATGCCTCCCAACAAAGGGCAAGCAAATTCCACTGCTCGGAGCCTGCTTCTCATGTGCAGTTTTAAAATTAACCAGCCTAAAATCCTCATCACTGGAGACTCTACAGATGAGCAAAGCAGTCCTGTCTCTGGGGTCTCTAGTCTGATGGGAGAAAGAGACTAGGTCCTTGTCCTCCAGATCCCAGCCTGGGGGAGGATAAGATCTTAGCCCTGGGGTGTCTAGCCTACTGGGGGTGATGGGGACCAGGTTCTTGTCTTGGAGATCGCAGTCTGATGGGGGAGACAGGAGCACAGTCCTCACCCTCGGGACTGCAGAGAAATGGAGGTAGACCCCGTTTGCTGTAGCGCCCAGGCTGCTTGGTGCGTCTCTTGCAGAAGGACTCAGTGGGTCAGCATCAAGCAACTCATCTGGAGGCAGGACTCACTCCCGGACACCAGAAGAGGGACAGGATAGAAGTGGGGAATGAGTGGCAAGGACAGGAGGGACAGGTGTAGTGTGATGTTGAGGGGCCAGGAGAGGCCTGGACACCAAGCGGCTGTGGGGGAGAAAGCAGGCTCCAATCTGGGGGCTGGGGGTTGAGCGAAGGTCTCTTGGCCCCTGCCCACCTCCCGTGTCTGTCTCTTGCAGCCGTGACCACCCGCCAGGTGCGCACCATTGTGGAAGAGGTCCAGGACGGCAGGGTCATTTCCTCCCGAGAGCAGGTCCACCAGACCACCCACTGAAGACTCAGCTCCCCCAGCCAGCCCCCAGGGGCAGGGAGGCGGCAGCCCCGTCAGCCCTGCAGCCACTGGCCTCCCCAGCCACAGCCCCCTCCCCACCCCTTCGATCCCTTCCCACACTCCTCTGCCTGATCAATAAAGCTTGTTGACTCACTCACGGAATGCATCCTGATTGTGGCCACTGAGGTGGGCCCCAGTGAGAAATGGGTGAACCTGGGGGCACAGGAGGCAGAGGTGGAGTCCATGGACACCCACTATTGTTGGCTTGGAGGTCAGGTCATCACAGACCATCTTAGTAAAGAGTAGGGCTGGGCAGAGCTGGGGGCAGGGGGCACTTTGCATCTCCCAAGGCCCAGGGATCCAAGGCAAGGTGGTCCAGGCAGTGCCAGACCCAGGGTGGGGTCACCACATCAGAGGGGGTCTTAGGTGGCCTCTTCTTGCCCTATAAGTAGGTCTGTGACCTCGGGCAGTCACACCCCCTTGCTAAGCCTCTTTTTCCTGTGACTAAATGGACAAGAAGTTCTCAGGTGTGGGAGCCAGACCCCTGAGGGATGACTCATCCAACCGAGTGCTTCTCAGGGTCCTGGGGGCCGTGCCCTCCTCTGAGAGGGGGCAGGGGGTGAGCAAGGACTGAGAGAGGAGGCAGGATCCTCTGGGAGAGGCATGAGGGTGGGGAAGGGGAGGCGGGCTGGCTAGTCAGGGCCCAGGTTCCTGAGTGAGTCTCAGGAAATCCCCAAGAGGGCTTGTGGGCCCCCAGGGGTACTCCAGGAATATGAGCTGGAGGCCTGTGCTTCTGGAGAAGACTGTGGACTCCAGGGGGCAGTGGGAGAAAGGCTGGGGCCTCTCTCAGGGGTGTTTCCTCAAATAGTCAGCTGCTGCTCAGGATGGGGGTGTTAAGAGGGGCACCAGCCTCCTGGCAGTTTGTCTCCTCTGCGTTCCAGCAGCCTGGAGATGGGAGAGTGGGGAGGGGCAGTCCTGCCCCAGCCATGCCCAGGACCCTCTGGGCCCCAGCCCCTCACACTCTCGGGGCGGGTGATGAGCCAGTTGGGGAGGAGCCCTGATACCTGGAAGTCTTCCTCTGAGTAAATCCGGAAACCACTGGGTGGGGCCGGCCTGCTTTCCTGGTTTTCTCCAAGAAGTGAGGTGGGTGTGTCGACGAAAATAATCCATATCCAATCTATAAATGAAAATTTGGGTGAGTTTATTATGAGCTTAAATCTGAGGATTATAACCCGGGAGAGTCTTTCCACAAAGGAACAGGGCACTCCAAAGAAGTGGGGGTACACAGGGTGGTTATATACCCTCAAAGAGGGTGTTTCACATATGATTGAAATGTCCCTTTTACAATAGTCGCGAGACTGCTCTGTCTGCACAGCGATTGATGGAAACAGCAGGTAGGTCTTCTGTCTCAGAGACCACAGCAGGGTGGCAGTCTGTTGTCTCCAGCTGAGTGGTCACAGGTGAGCTGGGTGGTCAAAGGTGAGTGCAGCAATCAGTTCCTAGCCTAAGGAAAAATGCTTATCCCTCAGGAAATGCCAATGTGGGGGGAAGTTGCACTTTTATCTCAAGAGCCTTTGTTCTGGCCATAGGAAATGTCTAAGCAGATATACAATGCGTGCTCAATGGCCAGTCAGGCCCTTTTGGAAAAAACAAAGTCAGGCCGAATTAGGTTTACACCAAATGGCTTCCTCATATATTCCAATATGTCCTATTACTTGTCATTTTTATTTGTCAGGTGGAAGGGGTTAGTGAGAGGAGGGGAGCCCCCACACCAATTCACGGACAGGCCTGGGGCTGTCTGCTGCTGCAGAATCAGACCAGGGGGTGGGGCCCCTGGCCAGGAAGGGGGAGGAGCAGCCGGAGGCCCCCCATGCCCCAGGCTTGGTGCGGAGACGGGCTTGGGACTAGCAGAGGCCAGAGAGGGGCAGGTGGGGCAGAGGCACCAGCGCTGTCGCTGGAGTGGGCAGCTGGGTGTGGGTACTTGGTGCAGGTCGTAGTCCTCTCCGACCTCAGAAGCCGCGGTAAAATGAGGGGTGAGAGGAGCCCCAGCTAACGGCCCTTCAGGCCCTGATATGGGGATGGTGAGGATGGCGAGTTCCCTTCTGTGGCAGGACCACGGGCTGGAGTCCAGGAGCCTGGGCCTGCAGCATCAACTGCAAGACTCAAAGCCGGCTGGGAGTGTGGGCTCAGCTCCCTCAGAGGCTGGTGGCTCCCTCAGAGACTGGCGTCTCTCAGCTGCCTGGGCAGCAATCAGGAGGGAAGCACTGTACCCACCAGGCCCCCACCGCACATCCAGCTGCAACCAGAAGAACCAGCCTGGGGGGCCAAGGATGGCTCACCTGCAAGTTGATCTCATTTATCTGAACAACAGTCCCAGGAAGCAGGGAGGGTCTGGGAAGAAGCTCCCCATTGTGCGGATGGGGACACTGAGGCTCCGAGGAGCAGTGACTCAGCCCTTGTCTGGAGCCTGGCATGTCAGGGGTGGAGCAGGAGTGGGAGGGAGACCTCTGTGCTGGGAAGAGGAGCCGAGAGCCCCACCCCCTGCCCCGCCCCCGGCTCTTAGGCAGGTTCGCTCCTATGATGGGGTGAGTGAGGAGGGGTCAGAGTGTGGGGCTGGTCAGAAGCAGCCCCAGACTTTGCCCCTCCGCTCTGGGAGCAGCCCCTGACCACAAAGAGAGTGGGTGGGCAGCTCAGGAGGCCATGATGGAGGAGAAGCGAGGTGGCAGCCTGCTGGGATTGGGAGTCCTCAGGGGATAGTCTTGGGCCCAGAGAGGGAAAGCCCCACCCTTTCCAGGAGGGCTCAGCCCAGGCCCTGGCAGGTGGGATCCACAGGGAGGAGTGACTAGGGGTGGGGGCCCATGGTCCCCCTCGGGATGGTGTGGGGAAATTTGGTGGCTTTGTCTAGGCACCCCAAGCTGACCCAGGCTGCTGGGGACGTGTGCCTGTGGCTGGACTGGGGCACCCAGCTGTAGGACTCTCCAGCAGTTCGTCCACACCCACCCGTCCAGCGCACAGCCTGTTTCACCCCCATCAGCGGACTGGTCTGCAACTGCCCTGGGCACTGCCTCGCCCACTCTCATATGACGGACACACACACCTGATTCCCAGGCCCGGGCCCTGGCCCAGCAGCAGCCAGCCCCTGTGACTCTTCCTCCACCACGCCCACACCCTGGAAGGGCGGCTTGGCAGGGCTTCCTGCAGGGAGATGACACGGCAGCAGCATGGTCCACGGCATTGCACTGCTCTGTGCCTGGGTCTGCACCTGGCCCTGG
Source organism: Equus quagga (assembly GCF_021613505.1). Taxonomy (NCBI): domain Eukaryota; kingdom Metazoa; phylum Chordata; class Mammalia; order Perissodactyla; family Equidae; genus Equus; species Equus quagga. The sequence goes on along the minus strand of NC_060277.1, from coordinate 95,457,731 downwards.
GGGAGGAGGGGACACAGGCCCTGGCCCGCAGGGACCCCGAGGAACCCCAGTGTAGGGGCAGTGAGCAGGACACAGCAGGGGGTTGGCGGCACTCCCTCAGCCCTTAGGCAGTGCGGGTCTCCTGTGCCACCCCAGGCCGTGGGGGGCTGAGGCGAACAGGGGGTAAACGGGGGGCAGTTCTGCCACCAGGCACAGGGCTGAGGCTGTAACTGAGCGTGACCCAGCCACGGGCTCCCCTGAGGGCTCCCTGGTTGTGCAGACCAGTACGAGGGGCTGTGACAGCCCCCACCCTCAGAAGAGGGGCATCAAACACTGGGGAGGGGAGAGGACCATCTAAGGCAGGCTTGGTGCTCACAGATTCACCCAGATCCTGGGAGCGGTCATGGGGCCAGAGCCTGGACAGGGGACATTCGTTCACTCCCAGGGAGCTGGCCCCTCCCTGCAGGTCCCCTGGGCCCCATGGCGGCCTGACCACACGGTATTGGGATTACCGTGTCTCCCCCACCAGACATTGTGCCCTGGGGGATTCTCTTTCTCTTTCTCTGCATCTGAGGGCCCAGCACAGCATGTGGCATGTAGTAGCTACTTTATAAATACCTGTGAGTAAATGCAATGGCAGCCACCAGTCTGTGCCAGGTACTACATTTACTTTACTTCTAATCCTCTAACATGCCTGCGAAGCAGTGTTGACATTCCCATTTCCCAGAGAAGGAAACTGAGGCTCAGAGAAGAAGAACGACTTGCCCAAGTTCTGGCCCCGCCTGCCCAGCTTCAGGCTGCTCTGTCCTGTCTCCTTCGGGCTCTTCTCTTTCTTCATCCTGCACGAAGCCCGTGGCTCCGGCTGCCACCAGGGGCGGGGCCCTGCAGCAGCCCCCTCTCTCCCCTCAGTCTCCCTGGGGCCTCCTTCCCCTGCCCTCCCTGCCCCAGCTGCCTTCTGCTTCCCAGCCTGGCTGGTCACCAGAATCCCCTGGGGGCTTGGAAACCATCCCCACAGTCAGGCTTGTGTGCGATGCTGATGCAGTGGGTTTGACAGCCCGGGAATCTGGATGGGGATTCTGCTGCTTGGTCAGGTTTGGGAACCACTGCAAGTTGAGACGTGGCATTGGCCAATACTATTTCCCAGCCAACTCAGGGGCAAGATGACCTCATACCTGAGACGGGGCGGGACGAAGGAGAGAGGAAAGAGGCTAGGTGTGGGAAGGAACCCACCGCCTGGAGGAGGAGTGCCAGCTTGGTGGGAGGCTGCCCCTGCTCCTTCTCTGCCAATTCAGATCTTCTGAGGCCCCGCTGGAGCCTCTCCTGGTTACTCCAGGCCCCTTCTGAAGAGGATCTGAGGGGCAGCCCCCTCCTTCACTGCTGAGGCTCAGAGTCTTACCCAGCTGCATCCTGCAGGCCAAGCCCCCCACATTTCCTGCCACGTGGTGCTGTATTCCCAGCCTTAGTTTTCCCTCCAGGGTCAAGTGATAAGTTCCAAGGTCAGAGACTCTGTCACCATCTCCCCAACTCCCCACACCCCGAGTGCTGGGCACACAGTGGGTGCTTGGTCTGCCATGTGGACTGAGTGGTTTGATGGCTTGGTTGGCAACTTCCCGCAGCTTCTCAGCCCAGGCAGACCCCTAGACCTCCAGGGCTGGGCCTGTGTGTAATCCCACCCATGACGCCTCCAGGACCGGGGGGAGGGGCAGTGATCCCAGTGGCGGGGGGTGCTGGGGACAGAGAAGGAGCTCCCAGAGATCACTGGGAGGGTCGGCGTGGAGCTCAGTTAGGGTGTTGGAGCCGGGTTGAGTCTCTGCTCCTCTGCTTCCATGCTGTTTAACCCGGGACAAGTGTTTCACTCTCTCTGGTTGGGGCTTGGTGACCTTTGGAGACCTCAAAGGTCATTTCCAGTTCTGAGGGTGATGAGTCTGTGACTGGACCTGAACCCCAGGCCCATCCTGGTCTCTGGGATGGTGGGATTTTTGTCCAAGATTCCAGAGTCCCCTTTGCCCACTTTGGGGGTTGGAGGAAGGGAGTGCCGAGTTCTCTCTCCCAGGCCTGGCGCTGAAGGCGTCGCTGGGCATCAGTTCTGCTCATGCCTCTGGGCCCTGTGCCTACAAGCTGACGGGATGCTGAGCAGCAGTAACAAAGCCCTGGTTATGCTGAGGTGGAGAATTTCTTGCCTGAGGTTCCAGGTGGTATCGGCTGGCAGAGCTCAGGCTGACGCAAGCCCTGTCCTGGCTCCTCTCCCCTCCACAGAGGCCCCTCACAGCAAGGACAGGAGCCAGGAATGTGGGTGACCCCCAGAGAACCCTGAGGAGGCCTCGTTTTTAGGTCCACATCCCCTAATCCTGCCTCCAGCCCTCAGGCCAAGGTCATGCCCACTGTGGGCGGAGCTTGTCCTGGGCACTGTGGGGAGGTAGATGAGAATGGACATACCTGGTCCATACTTGCCTGCAAGGCATCATGGGAGAGAGGAGATGGCCTGAGCTCTGGGTTCTAGTCCCGGTTTCATGGCTTAAAGCCAAGTGACTTTGGGTGAACCACCCCCTCTCTGTTTCTCCCTCTCCCCTCCCCCCTTCACAGGGTTAATTCAAGACAATGATATATTTTGGAGGCACTAGAGAGGGCAGTTCAGGATGGTGGAAAGGGCCCGGGCTGGGTGAGCCAGCAGACAGGGGTTTAAAACCTCAGCTCCCCAGTGACTGTTGTCTAGGGAAGCCCACTTACTCTTCCAGCTCCCTCGCCTGTGAACTGGTGGCAGGAATAACGACCCTCACAGAGCCGTGTGGCATGAGCAGGGCACTCCTTGCAGTATCTGAGCGAGGCAGGTGACCAGAGAGCTGCCTTCTCCCTCTCCTGGACTGCATGAATGAAGCTGCCAAGCCCAGCCTGGAATTTGTGGACACGCGAGAGGAAACTGGTGGGGACTTGAGCACTGGATACGACTGTTTTCTGTGTGGGTAGCCCATGGCTGAGTCAGGGGTCACACACGGCCCTGGTGGCAGGACGGGTCTCCCTCCCACCACAGTTTACAGTGGGCGCCTGGGATGAGGTGTAGCAATGCGTTGGGGTGGGAGTGTCGGGGTGCGGAGGAGAGGGCAGGGTTGTGGTAGGGAGGTGCCAGAGCACAGAGGTGGGCGTGAGGAGGCAAGCGAGGGGCAGCTGGGCTGGAAAGGGAAGGTGGGGAGGCTGAAGGGCAGGGCTGGCAGGGTCCTTCATGCATGTTCTTTGTGGCTGGTGGTGTGTCCTCCCCTTTTACAGATGAGAAAACCGAGGCGCAGAGGGGCTAGAGGGCTGCCTATGCCATGTAGCTTATAAGTGGCAGAGCAGGGGTTCAAGCTGAGTCTGTCTGGCTCCACAGAGCGTACTGGGTCCATGGCACGCTCCACTTCTGGAGGTCCTGGGGCTCAAAGGCAGCCTCTGACATTGGGATTAAATCCCATAAGGGAAACAGAGTCATAGAAGTTTTAGAACTAGAAAGGATTCCAAGATCACCCAGTCCAGGCCACTTTACTGAGGGGAAACAGAGGCCCAGAGAGGTTGTGAGGGGCCTCAGTCACACAGTGAGCAAAGCAGAGTGAGGCCACAGAACCAACTCTCCTGTGCAGAGCCAGGCATTTAGGATCCCCACAGCTGCATCCCGAGACAGCCCTGGGATGGCATCGCTGAGGCCATTTCAGCAAGGCTGTCACCGTGGGGCAGGGAGTCCTTCCATGGGCTGACTCACTGCCTGGGGATGCAGCCACCACGAAGCTGCCTGTGCCAAGGCCCCACTGGTCCCTGGGGCTCCAGGAACAGAGCTGGGTCCCCACCACCCAGCCTGAGTCACGACCGACTCCCGCTTGTGTGTTTTCTCTCGGCCCCACACCCCCCAAAGCTGGGTGGGAACTCCGAGCAGCATGCAGCAAAGTGAGTCCACCCCGGGCTGAATAATCTGGAGTGGGGAGTTGGGCAGGACCTGGAATGATGAAATCCAAAGGGGAACCCGGAGTCAGCAGTTCGGAGGGCCCCGCCTTCCCCAGGTGCAAATAAAGGCTCCTGGGGTTGGAGGCAGCCCCAGCATTCTCCCAGCCTCCTGGAGCACCTTTCTCTTCTCTCCGCCAACTCGCTCGCTCACTCGCCTCCCTCGGCACCATGACCTCCTGCAGCCGCCAGTTCACCTCCTCCAGCTCCATGAAGGGCTCCTGTGGCATCGGTGGTGGCTCCAGCCGCATGTCCTCTGTCCTGGCCGGAGGGTCCTGCCGGGCCCCCAGCGCCTACGGGGGCGGCCTGTCGGTCTCCTCCAGCCGCTACTCCTCCATGGGAGCCTGCGGACTGGGGGGCGGCTATGGCGGCGGCTTCAGCAGCAGCAGCTTTGGTGGAGCTCTGGGTGGCGGCTTCGGTGGAGGCTATGGTGGTGGCCTTGGTGGTGGCTTTGGTGCTGGCTTTGGTGGTGGTGATGGTGGCCTCCTCTCTGGCAATGAGAAGATCACGATGCAGAACCTCAACGACCGCCTGGCCTCCTACCTGGACAAGGTGCGTGCCCTGGAGGAGGCCAACACCGACCTGGAGGTGAAGATCCGCGACTGGTACCAGAGGCAGCGGCCCACTGAGGCCAAGGACTACAGCCCCTACTTCAGGACCATTGAGGACCTGAGGAACAAGGTGGGTGGCCAGATGGGCTGCTCTGGTGGGTGGCACGTTGAGAGATGCCAGGGCATCAGTGGCCCTTAGAAAACTGCTTGCTAGCATCTCCACTTTACAAACAGGGAGACCAAGGCCTGCCTTGGGGGAGCAGCCAAGGTCCACTCAGAATTGGTGGCAGAGGGTCCCTCTTCGGCATCTACGTGTCTGAGCTGGGCCTGGAACCCTGAACCTCTAATTCCCTGCAAGTGTTCTTGCACTGCACCCTCAGCTCTCAGCCTTGGCCCAGGATGGGGTGATGGGAGATGTAGGGTGCCTCCCTACACACCCTGAGTTGGGTGGAGAAGGCACCCCGGGCTGGCTGGGGGAGCAGAGGACCTGACCTGACAGCCAGACAGCACTCAAGTTTGGGGAGGCTCCTTTCTCCCCTCTCTGCTCTCTTTCACCTCAGGGTCTTGGCTAACCAGGCCTCTTGTCCCTCACGCCCTCTGCAGATCATCGCGGCCACCATTGAGAATGCTCAGCCCATTCTGCAGATCGACAATGCCAGGCTGGCGGCGGATGACTTCAGGACCAAGTGAGCAGCCACTGTGGTGGGCTGAGGGCAGAGAGAAGAGGCAGGGGGCGGGTAGTGGGGCTGTCCATCCGGGTGGACCAGTAGGTCTTGAGGCTCAGAAGCCTCACAGATGGAACCTGATGCCCTGACGTCTGTCCTGCCAGGTATGAGCACGAGCTGACCCTGCGCCAGAGCGTGGAGGCCGACATCAATGGCCTGCGCAGGGTGCTGGATGAGCTGACCCTAGCCAGGACGGACCTGGAGATGCAGATCGAGAGCCTGAAGGAGGAGCTGGCCTACATGAGGAAGAATCACGAAGAGGTGAGTTTGCTGCTGGCGTTGGGGGTGGGAGGCTGGTTCGGTGGGGTTGCAGATGTGCCTGGGCACAGGAAAGGCGTCAACTGAGCTGACCACCTCCCTGAATCCCTTTCTAGGAGATGCTTGCCCTGCGGGGTCAGACCGGTGGGGATGTCAACGTGGAGATGGATGCTGCACCTGGTGTGGACCTGAGCCGCATCCTGAACGAGATGCGCGACCAGTATGAGCAGATGGCAGAGAAGAACCGCAGAGACGTCGAGGCCTGGTTCCTGAGCAAGGTGGGGCTTGGGCCATCAGCCCTCCTGCAGGGCTTCCCAGCCAGGGGGCACCTCTGCAGTTCCTCACACCTTCTGCTCTTCTTTCCTATCACAGACAGAGGAGCTGAACAAAGAAGTGGCCTCCAACAGTGAGCTGGTGCAGACCAGCCGCAGCGAGGTGACTGAGCTGCGGAGGGTGTTCCAGGGCCTGGAGATCGAGCTGCAGTCCCAGCTCAGCATGGTATGAGGACCTGGCCCAGCCCTAGCCCCCAAGTCATCAGTAATGGCCACCAGCCCCTCAATACTGCCACGATACAGTTCCATCACTCTTTTCCTAGGAGTGGGACAAATTATATAGATGGACAAATTAAGGCCCATAATGGTGGAGTAACTTTTCTCCATGTTGTCTGGCCCCTCAGTAGCCCAGCTGGGGTCAAAATCCATGCACCTCTCAGGAAACATACCCAGAGACTTGGAGGGACAGGAGTGACCACCACTGTTGACTCTTTTTTCTCTCTCTCCTGCTCACAGAAAGCATCCCTGGAGAACAGCCTGGAGGAGACCAAAGGCCGCTACTGCATGCAGCTGGCCCAGATCCAGGGGCTGATCAGCAGCGTGGAGGAGCAGCTGGCCCAGCTGCGCTGCGAGATGGAGCAGCAGAGTCAAGAGTACCAGATCCTGCTGGACGTGAAGACACGGCTGGAGCAGGAGATCGCCACCTACCGCCGCCTGCTGGAGGGAGAAGATGCCCAGTGAGTGCCCGGCCCCCAGTCCTGCCCCATAGACCTTTCAGCCCCCCACTGCTCCCAGCACATCTAACCTCTCTGCCTCTTCTCCCCTACAGCCTCTCCTCCCAGCACATGTCCAGCCAATCCTATTCTTCCCGCGATGGTAAGGCTCCTGAGGTTCCTGGGCGCTCCAGAGCCCCCAGTCTCCCCTTCTCCATGTATGGGGTCTGCTTAGCTCTCAGAGCTCTTCTCACCGCCTCTCCTCTCTCCCACAGTTATCTCCTCCTCCTCGTCATCCTCCAGTCGCCAGACCCGGTCCATCCTCAAGGAGATGGACTCGTCCAGTTTCAGCCAGGGCCAGAACTCCAAGCACTGAGTTGCCTCTCCCAGAGCCTCCTGTCCACCTGCTGGCCTCCCCTCCTGAAGGCCTGGGTCGGGCCCTTGTTCTCCCAGCGCGGCTCCCAGCTGTCTCCCCTCCCCCTCCGCTGGTGGTGGGCTAATAAAGCTGACTTTCTGGTTGATGCAAACCTGTGTGGTCTCTATTCTTGAGCTGATCGGAGGGGAGTTGACAGTACCTCCCAGGAACCCTTTGGGGCCTCACACTTGAGGGATTCAGGAAATCAAGCTCAGAAGAGCTTGTAGGGTCTTCCTAGAAGACTTTCATGCCATCGTGGGAGTGGAAGGTGGGACACAGGACAGGAGGGAGCTCACATGTGTTGGCAGAGGCATTTTACAGAGGTTCTTTCCTTAGATTCTCTGGGCAACTCTGTGAGATGGATGTGGTCAGGCCCATTTTGCAATTGAGACAACCCCCAGAATTCAGAGAGGTCAAGTAACCTGCACAAAGTCATACAGCTAGTAAGTGGCATGATAGAGGGTCACACCCAGGTCTCTAGCTACCCATATTTTAACCCAAAGGCTCCAAAGGTTGAGCTCTTAACTCTACCTCTTGGCTCCTCACATCTGAACACAACGATTTTTGTATTGGGTGGTGGAAGGGAGAGCCTTCTTCCTTTGGGCTCCTCTTTGGGTCACCCACGTGCTCCTCTCATTCCCACAACCACCACCATGTTCAGAGCTGTCCTCTCTCCCTAGAAATGGGCACAGCCTACCAAGAGCCCCTTGCCATCCATCTCTCCCACTCCCTTTTTTGCCTAAGGATCTTCCTAAAAAGAATCTGGTCAAGATCAAGATCAAAGCCATGATCAGGACTCCTCTGCTTAAGCACCCGAGATGTTTCCTTTCCCCTCTGACTCTTGGCCCCAGTCTCAACCCGCTTTGGTGCCTTCCTGCCCTTCCCTGCCCTGTTCCCAGAGTCAACCATCCCTGGCTATTGCAGCGTCCCACACCTTGCCATGGGTGCCTTCCATATTTTAAAATTTTAATTTAAAAAATCAAAGTTATGTAGGTATAACATAATAATAAGACTTTTTATGAAAAAGAGCCATCCCTAGGCTGGCTCCCATTCCTCCATTCCCACCTTCCACTTTCAACTTTTAGCTGTTACTTTTGGTATTTTCTCCTTATTTCTAAATCACAGGCTTATACTATTTCTTGATTGTTTCAGTTTTATTTTTTAACCACTTGACTTCCTGCCATGAAGGATAGGGATTTAGCTCTCTTATACATCATAGCCCCTCCCCACTTCTTCCCACCCTCTCAAGATATTCATGAGACAAATGTTTAAGGCTGAAATAATTATGACTATTTAAGTGTTATTCACAGTTGAGTCACATTTTATACTATATTAAATATGCTTGGGATAAATATCTGTTTTTCAATTTGCTTGTTTTCTATGTACCTACCACTAATTTATTCCCTCATTCATTGCCAGAAGTATAAATCTCGTCTTTATACGTTAAACACTGTATATCATCCATCAATTTCATCTTCGTAGAGATGCCCCTCCTGGAGCCCTCTGTCCTCCTGTTCTGGTCAGTTCTGGGTGCTCTCCAGGCCTGCTGTCCTCCTGGAATCTCCCTTCACCATCATCCTGGGCATCCCTTCTTTCTCTGTTGCAGCCCTTGTGTCCTGGATCCCATTCTTTCTTTCTTTTTCCCTCTTCTTTTTTCCCCTTCATTTAAGTGAAGCACATCCTCTAGTAGTTTCCTGAGAAAGGATTCATAGGGGTTAAGTTTTTTGAGACTTTCATGTCTGAAAATATCGTTAGTCTACCCTCAGTCCTGAGCGACAGTTTGGCTGGGTACAGAACTCTAGGTTGGAAAGAATTTTCCCTCAGCATTTTGAAGGTATTGCTTTTCTGCATTCTGACTTTCAGTGTGGCCCCTGAGAAGTCTCATGCTATTTTGATCCTCTATCCTTTGCACTGTCCTATCCCCACCCCTTTCCCTGGAGCTTTTAGGTTCTTCTCTTTCTCTCTGGCCGGCTGAAATATCACACGTTCTGCTTTGACGTAGCTGTGTCTTCATCTGTTGGATTGAGCACTTAGCAGAATTTTTCAGGTGGGAACTCATGTTCTTCAGTTCTGGGAAATTTCCTTGGCTATTTATTTGATGATTTCCTCCCCTCTATTTTCTGTCTTTTTTGAATTCCTCTTTTGCCTATGTGTTTCATTCTATTTTCAAGTCTTTTTTTGACTTTCTGAGATTTGCCTAAAATTTGCCATCTAACCTTATTATTTTGAGTTTAAAAAAATCTGATATATTTTAAATATCTCATAGCTCTTTTTTTATAGTCTTTTGTTCTGTGTCAAGGGAATATCTTCTCTTATCTCTTTGAGCCTATTAATCATGGATGTAATAATTCTTCTGTTTCTGCCATCGTCTCAGTTTCCTCTTGGTTCCTTTTTTCCTATTTATTTTGTCTCCATCCTCCATGTCAGAGGTTTTCCTCAAATGTCTGGTGGTTCTTGGTAGTCTGCTAATATTTAAGGGTAATAATACTAAGAAACTGATTGGAACGCATGCACATGTGTGTGTGTGTGTGTGTTTGTGTGTGTGTGTGTACAGCAAGGGGGCTTTTCCCCTGGTGAGTCTCAATATAGAATATTCTGGTGGAGAATAAACTGTTTCATTGGGGAACCCCAAATGTCAGTATCTGTGGGCTTTTTCTTTTGGGTAGAGTTTTCCTCAGGGAGGATGCCTCTAATGTCCTTTCTGTAAAAGTGTAAAAAGCTGCCAGCTTTTGGGAAGTTACATGGAGAAGCGGGGCTGGGAGGGTCTCAGTCTCGGTTAATCTGACTTATTTCAACTTATTATCCCACCTTTGGCTGTGCTCGGTGTCTCAGGGTTTGGAGTCCCTCTGGGTAAACCCTCCAGAGTAAAGTTCCAGTTTCTCCTGGGGTAAAGGAGGGGTGGGTGACGTGAGAGGAGCTATGGAGGTCTCCCCTGCTTTACACAGTCTTGTAACCCATCCATCCTCCCGTTTCTAGTCCGCCTGCACCTCCCTCTCAGAGGTGCTTGGTGCCTCCCGTTCCAGAGATTTTCCAGGGTTCTGATGTGTGAATCTGCTGGCTTCTCTGCTTCTCCCTGGGAAAGCACTTAGGTTTCTTTTTGTCTGTTTTCCAGATTCCAAAATTTTATTACTGTCATCTCCTCTCCGGTTCTCTTTGTCCAATGTGGGCTTTATCACTTATAGTAATTTTAGTGGGGTTTAGGGGGAGAAGATAAACCACGTAACCTGCTAGTTTAACCAGAAGTCCCTGACCTATATGGCAAAGTATTTTTCATTCCTCCAGGCTGCTGAGGCTGACCCATCACTCTATAACGCATGACCACTGTTGGTGGTTTGGCATACATGTCTCCCTGTTTCTGGCCACTGATCCTGTCCTCCGGGCCATGGGGTGAGCTTGTATTCAGACTGACCCTAAATCCCAATGCCCCAAGGTAACCACCAGTAACATTTTGGTGACTTCCTTTCATATATTTAAGCATATATATTACAAATTATATATACATAAAATATAACTACAATCACACTGAATGTCTATACCGTTTTATATTCAGTTTTTATTAATTTCATAAGAGAAACACTTCCCTGGGTTATTAAAAGTGTTATACATTTTTAATGCTGTTTCCACTGGTTTTTTGGGTTGCCATTTGAAATAATGCAGCAATGAACATCTTTCACCATAAAGCTTTTACAAATATTTTGCATTATTTCCTTAGGCCAGATTCCCAGAAGTATAATTACTAGGTGAGAAAATAACAAATGGTTTAAGGCTCTTGATTTGGATTGCCAAATTGATTTAAAGAGAAGTTGTACCAATTAGCATAGTTTGCTAGCAGGGAATGGGAGTGCCTATTTCAAAACGTGCTCACCGACTTTGAGTATCATCTTTTAAAATCTCTTTTATAAATTGATTCACCTGTCACTTTTAAAGTGAAGGTGTGGAAGGACCTTTACACAGAGATGGAGTCCTGGCCTTGGTGACGAAAGCTCTGAGCGGGAGCATATGCTCCTGAGCTGTTCAGTGAGAGATGTCTGACCAGAGCACCTGGAAGCGCGCCCCCCCCCGGGCGTGGGGAGTGATTTTAGCAAAGCTGTCTGTGCCACTGTCTTCAGAGGGCCTAACGCCCCTCAGTGGACCCTCTGGAAGCACCCTGAGAAAGGCCTCCATTTGACAGATGGGGAAACTGAGGTCCCAACTAATTAAGGAAAAAACAAAAACTTTCTTGATGAGGATTATTTTAGGCTGGTTACTTTTAAAACTGCAGATGAGAAGGGGGCTGGTTACTTTTAATAAAAGCAACTCTGAGGAGCAGAGTTTGCTTGTCCTTTGTTGGGAAGCATTTACATTTGTAAGGGAAATCTCCATCTGTAAAGATGCCTCCCTCTCTGTGCCAGGAAGAAGGGGGATGCCCTTATCTCTAGAAACTCTTAATCAATGCCAAAGGCAAGAACTTAAGTTGTTTACTGTCTGGCAACCCTCCCCCCCAACATCCTCCTTTGTCTTTAGCTGAAGATAATATTTAAGTGGTGGCTTCTGCCATTTACTTAATCTGGTTTGATTCTTATCTAAAAGTTATAGGACCACCCAATAACCAGACCCTACTGGCACTGATACCATTTTTAACTCTTTTTACATATTCTTTCCTTTGTCTTGTAAAGAGATAACTCACATACCTACGCCTTAAATTTAGCCTTACTCTCCACCCGTGTTTGCAGCAGCAGCAGCTCTGACTGCCCATGGGTCCTATCCCCATGCTATTCCACACTATTCTCTAAATAAAAGAGCACTACTGCCAGATCTTGAGAGTCCAAGAAATCTTTCTTTCGACTCCTCGGCTCACTGACCCTGCATCATTTCTTAGGGTCTCCCAGCTGGTTAGTAAAACTCCCTGAGAGCAGAAACCACATTTGTCCTGTTCGTGGCTGCATCCTGTGGAAACCAAGCATGAGAGCCCTTTAGAAAAGGACAATATCAAAGCAGAAATGTGAGTTTCCCCTTCAGGACGGGAATCAGCTTTTCTACCCAAAAACGCCTTGCTGCCTGTGATGAGGATTTTTAGGCTGGTTAGTTTTAAAACTACAGATGAGATTCAGGCTCCAAGGAGTGGAATTTGTTTGCCCCTTTGTTGGGAAACATTTACATTTCTAAGGGAAACCTCTATCTGTGAAGATGCTTCCCTCTCTGTGCCAGGAAGAAGGGGGGATGGTCTTATCTCTAGAAGCTCTTAATCAATGCCAGAGGCAAGAACTTAAGTTGGTTACTGTCTGGCAACCTCATGTAACTGACCCCCCCCCAACAAATCCTCCTTTGTCTTTAGCTGAGGATAAAATTCAAGCGGTGACTTCTGCCATTTACTCAATCCGGTTTGATTCTTATCTAAAAGTTGTGGGACCGCCAAACGGCCAGACCATATGGGCACTGATACCATTTTAACTTTTTTACATATTCTTTGTCTTGTAAAGAGATAACTCACATACCTATGCCTTAAATTTAGCCCTAACCCTCAACTCGGGGCAGCAGCAGGAGCTCTGACTGCCCGTGGGTCCTGTCCCCACGCACC